>NW_019384437.1:0-4409 GCF_000671375.1 Centruroides sculpturatus
GCCCCCAGTCAGTAAACTTAATCCTAATTTGGCCCTTCTTCACAAAAGGTTGTGCATCCCTGCCATAAGGTAGAAAGAGTTAAGAAAACTTAATGCATTACCTTAATACTATTTAAATTTTTAATGCAGCCTAGTAAATTCAACAGAAAAAAAAACTAAAACCTTTATATTGATTATTTTATTATTGTATTGGAGGAAGGTATTCTAATCAGTTAAGATCAGTGTCAGAACATAGCTAAGGTTTTTATTTCATGTACTNATAAATAAATGAAATCATTGGTTATTTGAGGAAACTATACATTGGAACAAAATTCATTGAAATTTTGTTCCAATGTATGTATTCTGCTCTACATCATTCTACATATGTAAACCGTTTAACTAGTTTAAGCTGAAAAAAGTTAGACTTTGACCAAAAACATTTCTTTTAATAAAAACTGTTGGCTTCAATAAATAACCAGTGATTTGATTTATTTTTTATTTATTTGTTAAGTTGGTGCTAAGTTTTATAAAATTATAAAGTATTATAAAGACACATTATAAGAACATTTACACAAATTTAAGGATGTATTTCTACAAAGTTACAAAGTCCCAAAAGTCAAGAGACTTTTAGTAATTTTACATATTTTTACATGAGACAAAATCTAAAAGAAAAGACTCATTCTGCTATTGTTTAGTTGTAAGTTTGTCTTCAAATATTTCTAATAGTTGTTTATCCTTGAAAATTTTTTAAATATCCAATTTGTTTAATGTAAAACATTACTTGTTTTCTTTCTTTTTCATATATTATCATTAAGATAATGATAATAAGCTAAAACAATATTTAGAGTTTTAAAATAATACAGAGTTGGTAAAAAAATATAAAGATATGGTAGTGCTTTCTTTTATCTTTAATATAAATATTTCATAAAATTTTCANAATTTTGTTCCAATGTATGTATTCTGCTCTACATCATTCTACATATGTAAACCATTTAACTAGTTTAAGCTGAGGAAAGTGACTTTGACCAAAAACATTTCTTTTAATAAAAACTGTTGGCTTCAATAAATGACCAGTGATTTGATTTATTTTTTATTTATTTGTTAAGTTGGTGCTAAGTTTTATAAAATTATAAAATATTATAAGGACACATTATAAGAACATTTACACAAATTTAAGGATGTATTTCTACAAAGTTACAAAGTCCCAAAAGTCAAGAGAATTTTTTTTAGTAATTTTACATATTTTTACATGAGACAAAATCTAAAAGAAAAGACTCATTCTGCTATTGTTTAGTTGTAAGTTTGTCTTCAAATACTTCTAATAGTTGTTTATCCTTGAAAATTTTTTAAATATCCAATTTGTTTAATGTAAAACATTATTTGTTTTCTTTCTTTTTCATATATTATCATTAAGATAATGATAATAAGCTAAAACAATATTTAAAGTTTTGAAATAATACAGAGTTGGTAAAAAAATATAAAGATATGGTAGTGCTTTCTTTTATCTTTAATATAAATATTTCATAAAATTTTCAAGAAAATCAATAGTTTTATTATTCATTTGATTTAGTTATATGATTTCAAATAAGTAATTCTATCTTCTTTAAAATTCAGAAAGTAAAATAAAATAACTTACTGGAATATAAATACTTAAAATAATCAAAAACACCTTAGTAATTCNGTTCCCCCCCCTCAGTTAATTATTTCCACGTTCAGGAAAATTATCTCATTAACCTTCTTATTTGAAACTCTTTAAAGATCTACCATATTTTTGGAGATTGTTCAGCATGTCAGTCTATCTGGGGAGACCCCAAAATCAGATACAGTAGACCCCCCTATAATTACGATTCCTATAAAACTGCGAAAAAATTGCCACAGTATCTGTAAAAAAAAGGTAAAAAAAACTTCTATAATTACGTGAAACGTCATCGGGCTTTGACCAAAAACATTTCTTTTAATAAAAACTGTTGGCTTCCATAAATAACCAGTGATTTGATTTATTTATTATTTATTTGTTAAGTTGGTGCTAAGTTTTATAAAATTATAAAGTATTATAAGGACACATTATAAGAACATTTACACAAATTTAAGGATGTATTTCTACAAAGTCCCAAAAGTCAAGAGACTTTTTTTTAGTAATTTTTACATATTTTTACATGAGACAAAATCTGAAAGAAAAGACTCATTCTGCTATTGTTTAGTTGTAAGTTTGTCTTCAAATACTTCTAATAGTTGTTTATCCTCGGAAATTTTTTAAATATCCAATTTGTTTAATGTAAAACATTATTTCTTTTCTTTCTTTTTCATATACAGTAAAAACTGTCTATGGCGACCACCCACGGTTCCTTCAAAAAGTGGTCTTTTAGACATGTGGTCGTCCAATACAGGTGGTGCTGTAGTACCGTATTTCCGTACATATTTTGCGCACTTTTTAGCCATTTCTACTAAGAAAAACTCGAGGTGAGCAAATATAAGAAAATTTTTTCAACGATAGGGCTATATTGGTATTGTATTTTATTCTTATCGGATAACTTGATTTACGGGAGTTGTCATGATTTTATAAGACAGATTTAATACCAATATTTTAAAGATTAATACAATAGTCGCATTTTCTCNGGTCAATTAAGAAGACCAAAAGCATTAAATTAGTAAATATTTATTGAAGTAAACAGTTACGTGTTTGTTAGTTTTCATATTCACAAAAGTTTTGTAAAATGTAACCCCAGTAAATATGAAACATTTAATGTATGATATTATATGTATTTCTGTTTTTCTGTTAAACTATGTTTTTCAATAGAATTAGTATTTAATATATACTTACTTCAATACCTTTCAAGTTCAGAAATTTTTCATGGCATTCATTCAAATCTAAATATTTACCATATCCTTCTTCATCAGTAAATTCAACCATATCTGAAGTAATTTTAAAAAACTGTTAATTTCATATACAGTAAAACCTGTCTATGGCGACCACCCACGGTTCCTACAAAAAGTGGTCTTTTAGACAGGTGGTCGTCCAATACAGGTGTTGCTATAATACCGTATTTCCGTACGTATTTTGNTTAAGAAGACCAAAAGCATTAAATTAGTAAATATTTATTGAAGTAAACAGTTACGTGTTTGTTAGTTTTCATATTCACAAAAGTTTTGTAAAATGTAACCCCAGTAAATATGAAACATTTAATGTATGATATTATATGTATTTCTGAAATGTTTTTCTGTTAAACTATGTTTTTCAATAGAATTAATATTTAATGTATACTTACTTCAATACCTTTCAAGTTCAGAAATTTTTCATGGCATTCATTCAAATCTAAATATTTACCATATTCTTCTTCATCAGTAAATTCAACCATATCTTAAGTAATTTTAAAAAACTGTTAATTTCATATACTTCATAAATTTTTAAATGAATATTACAACAGCAAAAAATATATATATTATTACTTTGCATTTCTTCTGTTGGATTTTCTCTAGCTTGGTTTATTTCCTCAAATTCTGTTGCCATTGGTACCATTATCTAAACAAAAAGCCATTATTANTTTAATATATACTTACTTCAATACCTTTCAAGTTCAGAAATTTTTCATGGCATTCATTCAGATCTAAATATTTACCATATCCTTCTTCATCAGTAAATTCAACCATATCTGAAGTAATTTTAAAAAACTGTTAATTTCATATACTTCATAAATTTTTAAATGAATATTACAACAGCAAAAAATATATATATTACTTTGCATTTCTTCTGTTGGATTTTCTCTAGCTTGGTTTATTTCCTCAAATTCTGTTGCCATTGGTACCATTATCTAAAAAAAAAGCCATTATTATTTAAAACATAGCTAACACAAAAGCTCAAATATTTTTTAAAATGAAAAAAAAACAGATACACAATCTCGATTATAGTATCAATTATTACTACTATAAATATTAAATTATTAATAAATTTCTACAACACAAATTCATATTACATATATTATTTAGGTAATTAAAATTAATTTTTATGCTATCAAAGAAAATTTTCATAAAACTATCAGAAATTGTTTAATTTTTCCTTTCTACAGGAACATAAATTAAACATTGGGTAAGATGATATTTTCTTTTAAGGTTTTTTTTCTTCCTCTCTAAAATATAAAATACTAGCTTTAATTAAATCTGATGGTTAGGATCTTGTAGAAATGGTACAATTACAAAAACTTCTAAGACAAAGCTTAATCAGTAAACAAAAACTTGTTAAAACACAAGAATAGAAAAAGATATTCAATTTAGAACAAATATTTATTAATAACTAGCTGCAAGGACCCACTTCGCTGGGTTTTTATTCGTGGGCAAAAAGTAATGATAGTGAAGATTAAGATAATTACATTATAGCCAATTTTATCCGTTTTCACAGAATGCAAGAATTAGGTACGATTACAATAATAACGAGC
>NW_019384437.1:4962-8236 GCF_000671375.1 Centruroides sculpturatus
CCGCTTTATCCATGATCGAAATGCTGCATTCTTAAAATTGTGAGGATCAAAGGAATTCTTCGGTATAATAATAGGTAGATAGCTAGGCTTTCGATAAATATCTGTCCATATTTCCCCATATTTACAAGTTATGGATAGATCCAGAAAATTTACGTTAATGTCACTTTTCTGTTCCAATGATAAAGTCAACCCATATGGAGTGACTTTATCATTGGAACAGAAAAGTGACATTAACGTAAATTTTCTGGATCTATCCATAACTTGTAAATATGGGGAAATATGGACAGATATTTATCGAAAGCCTAGCTATCTACCTATTATTATACCGAAGAATTCCTTTGATCCTCACAATTTTAAGAATGCAGCATTTCGATCATGGATAAAGCGGTCCTATACCCACTGTACGAGTATGGTTGACACACACAGAGAATTAAATAACATACGTACAATAGCTGTGCAACAGGGATATCGTATAAGTGAAATTAATGCTCTTATTGATAAATTTTGTAATCAAATATACAAGCAACCTACAACTAAGAACCAAGGACCAAGAGTAGTTCTCAACTATATACCTTTCCTACAATTGATGATTAAAAAAGTATCTCACAAGAATAATTTAAGAGTTATTTATCGTCGTAATCCGACAATTTATAGAATGTTACGAAATGATAAGAAGAAAGGAAACCGTAACAATAGTACAGGAGTTTATTCTATTCCTTTAAGTGATTGCCGATTTAATTCAGATTTCATTTACGTTGGTGCCACCATGAGACTTTTAAAACAGAGGATTAAAGAACATAAGTATTCTATTACTAAAAACGTGGACAGCACCATACTTGCAGCCTTTGCTAAAGTTCAAGATATTAATGTACATTGGGACAAAGCATCTATAATTAGGACAGCCACCAACAAACAAGTCCTTAAACATATTGAAAAACTTGAAATTTACAAGGCGCATATTAACAAAGGATGCATCAACCATAGAGATGCAGATAGTCTATCCTGCGCATGGAAATCCTTTTACCACAACAATTAATTTTTTTTACGATTAATTTCTTAATATTTTATTTATAATTTTTTACGTTTTATTTACGTTTTACGTAAATAATTTTAATTTTTAAACCGTTGTATTGCTTGCGTTCTATTTTACGTTCGTTTTCGTTTGAAAGAGGATAAACTGAAGAAGACTATTAAATATAGTCGAAAACGTTTTTTATTTTATTAAATACTTCGTTGCTGGAATTACTAAGGTGTTTTTGATTATTTTAAATTCAGAAAGTGATATTCATGAATAAACATAACATTAACTAATTTATTATACATTAAATAATACAAAATTTTGATATTATATAATTAGTATTCTTACTGAATCATAAATTTTGTATTAAATTTATACATACTTCATTTGGATGTTTTCTGTGAAATTCTTTAATTGCTCGAAGTCTGGCATAAAATTCTGCAAATTCATTAGGTCCTGATAATGATGATATTTCTTCTTTTCTTAAACTAAAAAAATATAAAGAATTGTACATATATTTGAAATATAGTTTATAAAACTATTCCTTTAATATATTCCTGATAATTGCTTTTATAAAACACACCAAATATTACATATAACTTAAATTAACAAGACAAACAAATTACTGAAAGCATCTGCATATTACTACAGTAAGAGGAAATAACTGATTACATAAATTTTTATAAAATGATTAATTTTATAATTCATATAATAACTTTAATTCTTAAATCTATAATCTTGATAAATTTTTTAAATTTTAAAAATTAATCCAGTATTTTCTATTTTTGATGAAATGTATGTTTCTATAATTTTTCCTCATATTTGGGCTTGTGTTTTGTATATTTTACTTATGATGAAGTTCAAAGACAGATATATGATTGAAAATTAAATTACATATAATATTGTGTGTTTTAACCATTTACAACAGAAAATGAAAAATACAAAACTTTTTACCCATCTTTGTCTTCATATAATTCTTTCAGATTTGCTGTACACTCCATGTATCTCTAGAGAAAAAAGTTCAGTAAGTAATTTAATCAGGATTTAATATAATAATAAAGTATAATAAAGTTAATAAGGGCTTTTCTCTGCTTAAATATTAAACATTTTAATTAAAATATGAAAAATATATAATAATTAGCAGATAAACCTGGCATTGCCTGGGCAAAAATAAGAACAAATATTAAAATGAAAACCATAAAAGAATTAGGTTATTTTAGCCTACCGTTGTCATGTTTTTCATGATATTCGGGTGGTACGAAATGGCACAATTTCACTAGCCATGTTAGCTCTAATATTTTCATTGAATAGTACTGTACAATACTATTCACAGCTGTATATCAAATGGTAATCTGAGAACAAATAAAATTTCACGAAAAAAGGGACCAAATATTTAAACTTGGCACCCTTGAAAACCACTTAAAACACATTTTGTGCTTGCTGGTAACTTTGTAATAAATGTTATTTTTGGCAATGCGACACTTGGGTGATCTGCTGAGAAGAATGTCTTCCAAGAGGAGTTTGATCTCTATTTAAGTGTTATTAACTTGAAGAAAACTTGGAAAACGCCATGTGGTCAGCTCGTGAACCCACAATCAACTACCAGTGTAACAGTTTTGACTCCACGCAGATGAATGCTATGTGTTACTCATCAATATAGTTGTCTATTTACCATTACATCATTGTCACAGTAATTAAGTGAATATAACATTTATAGATTTAAAGATTACAGTTCACAGTATCATTAAAAAAATTCTAACAAAACACTAAATTGTTGCAACAAGACAATTGTTTTAGATAAAGCTATAATATTGTTTAAATATGTTAGGATTTAATAATAGAAATCTGATCAATATTATGGGGTGGGATGTATGACATTATCTAAGTAGGCAGTTATGTTTTAACATACTTCTAAGTTTTGTAACAATTGCTCGAATGGCCTAGGAGTGTATAGTGAACAAACAAACAAACAAGCACTCTCTTTATAGATATAGATTATTATTATTATGTTGGGTTTAGTGGGTTTTACTCGGTTCACACCGGTGGCTGTGTACTATGCCGGACCAGAGTCAAGGCATAGCAACCTAAACAAAACTAAAATTAAATAAGTGTGTCAGTGTCTATATTCAGGAATTTCCTAACAATGTGGCATGTATTCAATATAGTGGCCTTCTGTAGTGTTATGTATGTATTTCTACTCAATTCTAATGTTCCCAGGCTTTTGTGTAGTGTGTGTGGTATCACACCTGTACAGGA
>NW_019384437.1:8478-15948 GCF_000671375.1 Centruroides sculpturatus
GTTTTCTCCAAGAGAATAAACAAAGAATATTTCTTTTCCATATTCAACATTGTAGTTTAACTTTCTCCTAGAGTTAACAAGTTCCTTTCTATGAAAAACTTCTACAAAAATCCAACAGCACCAATAATAATGTATCCAGTAAAAAATGAAAGAAGCTATGATCTTTAAAACTAGATAAATTATGAAATTTTATAATTTTACAAGAAACAGATTTATTTAGAAATAAAACAAAGTGCATAAAAAATATGTTAAACATTTTTTGGTCAATTGTAGCAAATATCGAAGATAAAAAATCTATTCTCACTGAGGCCTTCTTATTAAATTAATAATTTGTAATGTTATTCAAAATTAATACAGTGCCAGAATATAATATCTTTTTAATTAAAAAAAAAATGTATATATTTACATCTAACAGCAATTTTAATCGATGATCTGAATTAATCTGTTCTCTATTCTGAAAATAAAAACAAAAATTAAAGTAATTTGAAGGACTTTAAAAAATTTTCTGACAATAATTAGTTTATTGATAAAATTGAACAAATTATACATGAATTAATTTTTCGAAATATAATTTTAATTAATACATAAATACAAATTTAAATAATGGAAAACTCATAAATTTTTAACAGACCCTTATGTAAATAAAAGGGATGCACTTAATATCATGATTGATTGTTTCTTTTAGTGTAAAATGCAAAATGTATGTATCAGTTCATATCCAAGTTAAATATATTTTGAACTAAATAAAATGTGCTTCTAGCCCCAAATTTAACTACACATTAATCAGTTAGTCTGTTAGTCTACAGTTATAATTAAAAGGGCTTAACACAACAAGACAAAAAGAAATATAATCACTAAATAACCAAAACACAAATTATTCAAATATAGCTTTGATTAATATAGGGAATGCTTTCGGGTACTCCTCATCAGCCCACTGAAGGTTTAGACATTAAATATTGAAGGCATTAAACACAATAAATATTTAATATATTGTAACAACAACTGTTTACAGACTGAAATTATTACAAATGATACAGTGAATCATAAATAGAATTATCCTATTAACCTTTGCTTCTGAAAGTACCGATCGATTGTTACCCCTCATTGTTAAGCAAAACTTCGAGGGTAACGATGAATCGTTACCCTAGTAAAAATAGATTTTTATAAAATTTATCAAAAACAGATATCAGCACTTGATAGCACCATCTTGTCTATCATCTGTTTTACATATTTTTCTCCAGGTGGTGTTTTGTTGACTTAAAAAATTTTAATTAATGCTTTTTATTCTTGATTTATTTATTTTCTGATAATTTTTTATTTTATTTTTAGCATATTCATGAAATAATATCACTATAATAAGTTCATTTATGCTATAATAAGTTTATTTAGCTATAGTAAGTCAACGTGTTATAAATACTGAAGTTATGCCGTTCAGTTCTCATATTTTATTTTTTTTTTATTGGCGATTTTTTTCTTATAAATTTTTTAATAAAGTGTATTAAAAAATATTGTATTTAAAACAAAATATATTAATAAATGTATGTAATTTTTTTTCATATGAATATAATGATAATTTGATTTTTGGCAAATTTTTAAAATAATATCGCCTGACTGACCTATATTGCCTTAGGAGGGAACACAAGATAAATGTAAACAAGATGGCGGAAGCAAAGGGTTAAATAAAATAAATTAAAGCTAATGAGCAATTATTTATTGTGACATTGTAACAATGCTGGGTTTCAATTTATAATTATATTTTTAATTTAAAATATATGTTCTCCACTTCAAATTATTAGTAGAGTCTTGCCCCTGTACATCATACTTTTCCTTTAACAATAGAGTCATACCAATCATCTGTTAACTGCATTCAGGGAAAAATTTTTTGAGTTGAAATAATGTGACTTCTGGTTTGCATTGGAAGTCCATATAGTTAATCAGGGCCTCCTGCCTCTAAGGTTTCCAGGGCCTTGTCTTTCTATCTAACTATTTTCAAGATTAAGGAAAGCCAGACGAACTACAGTGGGAATTTATAGACAGTACAACAAATATGGTAAAGTCAATCAATAATTGTAGTCCATCAGGAACTGACAAATTATACTGTTGTCTTCTTTAATTATACAAAACTAATATTGGTGTTTACTCAAATTAATTTTTCTTCTGATTAACTTTATGTTAGAGTAGGTTAATTTCAATTCATATTGACAATGTGACATTGTGTTGTTTATATATATTCTATGCAAATCTTAATATTTTCTACAATCGATCTTTTGTATTATAAATTATTCACTTAATTATACATCTAATGACGTCAATTTTTTTTATTAATAATGACTATTAAATAAACTGTTGAGACTGTTTATTTGCTTATTTCTATCATAATACAGGAGATCCCCTACTTACAAATACAGTGGTGCCTCGTATAATGTACGCCTCGAATAACGGACTTTCTGTTTGACTGTTACGTGACTCGAGCAACGGACTTGCTGCGAACAACAGACTTTCCGTTCGGCAGTTACGTGAGACGAACAATGGACTTTTTTCGAACAAGTGCGAATGATGTTTCCACTCTTTTGCCGTTGCCAATGACAATCTGCTATTTTTAGGATATATTAGTATTATTAGAATGTATTATTAGTATATCTGAAGTAGAAATGTAATGTAATATATGTTGATGATTTAAATAAACATTAAATGTAATGTAATATATGTTGACGATTCAAATAAACGAAATGTAATTGTGTAGATGCCGAGGTGGCGGGACGAAAAGAGGTTGTAAAAAACAAACGGAGCGAGAGTAGCTCGTAGAAGTGTTTAGTGATCTTAATTAATAAAGAATTATTCGTATCATATAATCTGGCAAGTTAAGTCATTTATAATGCATCATGGCTTCTAAAAAAACAGAAAGGTGATTTCAATTGAAACAAAGCAAGAAATCATCAGGAGTGAAAGTTGACAAAAACTTTCTTGTCGAATGGGGAGAGGTTCAGGAGTTTACCAACACTCATTATCCAAACAGAGCTGAGGCCAACAGGATCAATGATCTCTACGATGACACCTTTGTCCGTCATTTCCGACAGGTGTTAAAGAAGAAAGAGAAACAGACCACCTTGGTCATGTTTTTCAAGAAGCCAGCGGGCAAAAAACAAAGGATGGAACAAGAGAAGTTGACCCTGCAAGTTCCGGTAGCCTCTCCTGAATATGACTCCGATTAAAAAAACAATAAAAAAAAGACCCGCTGCAATGTGTAAAAAGTCTGTATCTGTATGAATGTGTAAAGAAAGTGTTCTTCCACCTCCTCCTCACAACATCTGACTACCCGGCATAATTGGTGTCTGCTCCATTTTCATTTTTTATGGTACAGTACGGTTATTTTATGCTGCGGAACGAATTATATGTTTTAACATGTATTTCTATGGGAAAATGCGTTTCGTATAACGGACGTTTCACTTAACGGACGTGCACCTGGAACGGATTAAGTACGTTGTACGAGGCACCACTGTAATTTGATCAAATGTCTAAAATTTAAATTTGCACATATACTGAAGTTCTCTTGTTGGTTGTGGAATGGCATTGAAGTCAGTCTTTGGCCAGTAATAAATAATAAATATGGATTTATTTCTACTGCATATTGTCATTTTCACGCAAATTCTGATGACATTCCATTGCCACTGGTAAGGTAGCATTGAAGTGGTAATGCTGGAGTAATGGCATTTTTTGCTATTGTTTCCAATTTTATAAACTTTTATGATTAGTCCTTCAAAAATGCATCCAAAACAATGGTAAATCTAGTAAGAGATAAATGCAAGAAGTGTCACTCAATTACTGTGGAAAGTAGACTTGACAACACAAAACTAAGTGCATTAAGTGAAAAACACTGCATTTGAAACACTCTACTATTAAGTAATAGTGAGCAGGTAAATGAGCATAATGTATTCTATTAAGTACATAGTTATCGAAATTAAACCTCTCCAACTTGGAGAGCTGTGCAGGGTGCTTTATGGGTCATAACGACATGAAATTTGGACAACAGCCACTTCAGAGCAGACTATTTGTACTATTTTGTAAAAATAAATCTTGAGTGTATTCTCAAGATTTATTTTTAACAAATAGTCTAACAAAAGTGCTTGTTTTCCACTTTTATTGCACTTGTCATTTGTAGACACCAGTGGTGTGCAGTGACATTTGATGATAAGGAAGTTGTGCTGGGCCTAGAAAGAATCATTGGAAGCGTTATACGATATTTTGGTGTGTAGCATCCATGCGCTAAACCACATAAAGCCATCAGTGTCAGTCATAAACTGAGGTCAATTGCCAAGAATGGGTGGGGCCTAGATAATAACAACAGTAAAATCATCTATAAAAGTGCGATAGAACCTATTCTCACCTACTGCTGTGAGGTGTGGGGTTACGCGGCAAGTAAGGTTCATATCCGCAGGAAGCTCCCCTCGGCTCAGTGGACCGCCGCCATAGCGATCACCAAATCTTACAAGACAGCCCCCACAGACGCTTTGCTAGTGATTGCTGGACTAACCCCGATCAATCTAGTTATCACGTACAAATATGTCAGGAACCTGCTGGTGAGTAAGCTTTCCAGCAATGCCAGCCCTGAATCCATTCATCATCTGATCGACAAATATAAATTACCAGACACAATCCACCCACTGATTGATGATCTCTTGCATTGTGGCTTGGACGTCAATATGGATCGCATCAACAGCCACCCAGCTCACAGTATCACCTCCAATTTCGACTTCCATTCCCCCCAATTATGAAAGGGCTCAGCATCTACACCGACGGTTCCAAAGTTACAGGTGTAGTTGGCACCCACCCATCTGGAGGATCCTCAAAAACGGCTCTTCTGGGATGCAGCCTACAAGCTATACAAGAACTGCTCAAACAATCAGGCAGAGTCTTTTAGCAATCTGGAAGGCTTTAAAGTACATTCAAGATAATACTCACTTGTTCTCTGGGAAAGTTGTTAATATCATCAGTGACAGTCGAACTGCACTGCAACAGATTAGGAAAGAAAATCGTAAACTACCAACTATCCTCAAAAGTCTTGATATAATTAGTGCCTTAGTGCCTTAGAAGGAGTTACTACCATCAACTTCTGGGTCAGAGGCCATTCTGGTAATAGTGGTAATGAAACAGCAGATAAGCTTGCAAAGAAGGCTCATAAACTGACCTCTCATTACTCCTACACCTCAGCTCCACTCTCCCACCTGAGCAAAGAAATCTCTACCATCATCATGACAAAGTGGCAGAAAGACTGGGACAGCAGCTTCACTGGGCGCATTACTCACAGGTTTCTTCCTGACGTTTGTCAAAGAACCCATCTTACCTTTCTGAGTACAACCCACGCTCTGACACAGATTCTTACCTCTCATGGCAACTTCAACTGCTACTTGCTTTGTTTCCTCAAAAAAGGAACGGGCTTTGTGACTGTACAGTCAGGGAAGCAGACAATCCATTCCATCTCATTTTTACCTGTACTAAGCACTCTCAGCACCACCAGCAACTGAGGAACAAAACCACAAAAAACGGACAAAACTGGCCCTGCCATCTCAGTGCTTTTGTTGAGAACAAAGACATATTCAAGTTTTTTTTTTATTTTTAAAGTCTTTTCTCAAATTTGTCAACACTCTAAACCTAGCTGACTACCAGTCCTCATCTTTTCCCCAGACCCACATTTCAGCATCACCTTCAGTCAGCACAACCAGTATCAACCTTCAGGATTGAAGTATATCACCAACCATCCACCGACCCGACGTTCAATCACCAAGACCTTCTACCACCAGAACCAACACTTCCATCAGGATCAGTCATGAAGACCCACTCCAAGGACCTTGCTCTTTACATTGGACTTTATCTCTTGGGTGCACTTTCCTGTGCTGTTTGTAACGGTACCCATTCAACCGTCCTCAACCCTTTTGTCTGCGTCGAGAAGGCACTACCTTTTATTAATACTTCCCTTTCTTTGTACTGATTGTACCTTTAGTATCTTATTGTGACTTCTCCACCGGACTAACAGTTCCCAACAGGTGCCAACGGTTCCCTCTCTTCCCTTAATCTTTCATTCCTTATTTCCTATCCCTTATCCCCCATCTAATCCCTCTATCCTACATTTCTTCCCCCTCATCCCTCTCCTACTTTTTCTAGGGCTACACCACCGAGTAAAGCCTTATCCTTTGTATGTATGTATGTATGCGCTAAACCACGTGAGGTTGGTGCTCTGTAAAGAAAATGCATATAATCTGGCTACTTTACACCATTCAAATATTTTCTCCATGGAAGCTATCCTGTATTCAACAATACAGCGCTTCCATGGGAATATGCATATATGAATATACAATAGCAATCTTATCATTTTTTTTTCACACATAGTATAGAAATTTGTAATAAGATACATATTGAGGTTATAATAAAATACTAAACATCCTCTTTTCACAAACGTTTTCGAAGCTTTGCATATAGCCCTTCTTCAGGCAGAGAAAAAAATTCCGATGGAATACTTCGAAAAATGGAACGTAAAAAACCGAATCTAAAAATAGAACGAAGATGTTTAAACAAAAATACGAAACTCGCATAACGAACGATCATTAAGATAAATCTAATTCTCACCAGGGCCGATAAATCTAAAACGTTAGTCCTCATGAGATGCAGCACCTACCGCCAAGGCTTAAAGGAATACATCAATATCACCCAATGCAAAAAGGAGAATGAGAACGTGGTGGACAAAATACAAAATAAAGTTAAGAGATTTGCAAACTCCAAATTGGCAAAATGGCTTGCATTGGGCAACATAATAGTCGATTCCCCGGATACACCAAGACTTTTTGCATTTGCCAAAACGCACAAAATGGGCCAACAATTACGTCCAATAGTCGATAAAATCAGAGCTCCCACAAGAAAATTGGAGAAAGCCATTCACAACCTACTTTCTCCCCACCTCAAGGGCTACCAGTATACCATCGATAACCCAGTTGAGCTCATCCACCTCCTTCGGGTTTTGTCTTCGACGCCGCAGTATATTACCGTGCTAGACTTTAAATCTATGTACCCATTGGTGGAGCTCCCTCCAGCTTTTTGCTCCCTTAGGGACTTTTTGCTTAATTTGACTCAAGAACAAGCATTACACCAGCAAGTCATTGAATTAGCCCATCTGATCTGTTATAATTCTATCTTTGCGTTTGACGGAGAAGTCTACAAACAAAAAAGAGGAGTCCCCATGGGTAGCCCAGTATCCGGGGACCTAATTACAAATAATAATTTATTGTTAATCTAAAATCAGTGACCACTAATCTAAGATGACCACTAGGACGCCCCTAGTGGTCATTTTAGGCATACCATTACAGATATACTGACACACAATCAATGGCTTATATTATTAGATATTCAATATAGTGGCCTTCTGTAGTGTAATGTATTTCTACTCAACTGTAGTGTTCCCAGGCTTTTGTGTAGTGTGTG
>NW_019384437.1:19964-25160 GCF_000671375.1 Centruroides sculpturatus
CCCTGTGGGGCGTGGGCCCCACGTTGGGAAACACTGGTTTGTGGCTAGTGTGACACGGGATAGCGTAGATTACGTTTGTGTTTTTGGAGAGTGTTGAGTTAAATTAAAATAAAAACAATGTCGACAAAAAAGTTTAGTAGTGTAATATGGAAATATTTTACGATAGTAAATGACGAATGTGCTATTGCTACCTATCTTTAAAATTTCATATAAGTAATGAAATTCATTAAGATAAAAGATCCGTTAAAGATCCGCTAAAAAGTAATGGATACGGATACGGATCTTTTTTTTCCCTCGGATATCCGCGGATACGGATACGGATATCCGGCACATCACTATAGTAGACACACTGTTTCTGCAAATCACATTTCACCAATGTTACAGAGCCATCTATCGGCAACTGTTTGTACTATTTTTTAAATAAATCTTGAGAGCAAGTTCTAAGTGTCTGATGTCCAAATTTCAAGTCATTTTGACTCATACAGACCTCTGAGTTGGGGAAATTTAATTTACAGACTCATTAGGTTTCTCCAAGAGACTTGGGATGTCTAGAGGTTTTCCCTTAATATATCAATACATGTTCCAAGTAGTATAGTCTTCTGTAGCACACAAATGTTCATTCTATTGAGCTCTGTTCTTGACATGATAATCTAACTCCAATGGAATGGTTCCTAGAGCTCCAATTGGAGAACTATTATAAACACTATGAATGTCTTTTCTCTACAGTTATTTAACCTTAATTTACAGAACCTTATACAGTAGAGCATCAATTATCCGACTCAATTGGGGACTGGGGTTGGTCGGATAACTAAAAAAACAAATAACCGAAAAGTATGCAAAATACATTATTAGTATAGTATATTAGTATATTCCATGTAATTAGTATATCGCTATTAACCTACTTTGCGTTGAATTTTCGACGATGTNCTTCGGTTGTTGTTCGGTATACAGTTAAAGTTTTAACAAAGTTCGAGCGAATACGTAATTAGCAAAAAAAAGTTGAAATAAAGTGATTAAACAAACATTATTACGAATATCGTAAATAACAGTTCACAAATGCATATATAGAAATATTTTTTGAAGAGGGAAATGGTCTTCACAATTTGAAATCGATCGAACACATTGTGCTCAAATGCTCGTGTAAACGTGCGCCATCTATCATAGGATAAATGTACTATGCCGAAAACCTTTGCAGGAGTGTATTATAAAACTTTCCGAAGTTTTATGGCAATTGTACTATGCCACAAACCTTCGCTGGAGTATATTAAACA
Source organism: Centruroides sculpturatus (assembly GCF_000671375.1). NCBI lineage: Eukaryota > Metazoa > Arthropoda > Arachnida > Scorpiones > Buthidae > Centruroides > Centruroides sculpturatus. The sequence continues at coordinate 21,236 of NW_019384437.1, forward strand.
ACTTCCCAAAGTTTCACGGCAATCGGGTAAACGGTGTGGTAACGCATGAAGGACAGACAGACACACACATTCATTTTTATATATATAGATAATAATCGTTGCTATTGTGTCGTTAAAAATTATTTTAAAATTAATTTTATTGCTCACAAAACAAACAACCACTCATAATTAGAAAATTAAGCCTCGTTTAAATACTGGCCTCCCTTTCATGGTCCAGCCAGTGTTGCCAGCTAAAACACCAAAAATTTAACGAAAATAATATTAAAGTAGCTAAGACATAGCCAAATATTATAGCGCCGCATCACCAATGGACATTTGAATTTGCCGACTAGAACGTGATCGGTAGGGTTTGGGAAGTCTCGACATTCTCAAAGTCCCGGGACACGAGACAATCCACGATCAAAATCCCGGGACGTCCCGGGACTTCGAGACTTCTCAGAAAAAAAATTAAAATCGAGTTCATTTTTGGCGAGATGTATCAATAAAAAAGCAACATTTATTGAACATAAAATCAAATTCTAACATTTATAACGTTAATTAAAGTCTAAGCAGTTTGTATGTTTAATTCTTATAATCATACATTCAGTTTTTGGCAGTAAAATCAACTTAGTAATCATAATAATCATCGCCTAGTCTAAATAATATAATGAACTAGCAATCAGACATTTAAAAACATCAGAGTATTTACTGCTTTGTCTGACAATCTGTTTCTGATTTTTGTAATAATGCCTCTGGACAAGGAGAACACACTCTCGTTTTCAACAGGTGTCGGTTTTATTGTGTTTAAAGCTTTATAAATTAGTTCCAAACTTTCAGTACGTTTTCTGGTTGCTTCAAATAACTGGAACTCATTTTTTAATGCTGCTCTTCATTTTTTTGCAGAAATTTCGGGTAAATTTTCTTTGATTTTTTTGATTGCCTGTACCACTTGACTTTGAAACGACTCATCGGGTTCGTTGTGTACTGTCGAGCTACTGGCAATGGGTTCGGCGTCTATTATTTCCAAATCTGGAGTTTGAATACGAGGAATATTTTCAAAAAGTCTGTAATACAGATCTTCCGCAAAAGCAATAAGTGCAGTTTTATTCAAATTCGAAGTAAAATATCCGTATTTTGCGACTGTGAACTGTGGTGGCCAGTGTGCAAATATTTTAACAAACATTTAACAGAGTAAGGTTAAAAGTCACACGGCCTTTAAATTACCCCCACCTGTGTTGTTTATTTGTAAACAGGACGGAGAACAAAGGAAGCGTCGCTGGGCTAACCTTTTGAAAATAAAATTATTAAAATATAATTTTGATAAGCGTGTCTCGAGTCTTGACCCGAATGTCCCGGGACCCGAGACAGTTAAATTTAGAAAAAGTCCCGGGACTTCGAGACACGAGACGTCCCGGGACCCAAACCCTAGTGATCAGTTAACTGATGTGACGGTTGATCGGGAGGGGGGGTCAAATAATCGATGCTCTACTGTATTTAGTAACTTTCTCCAATTGTTTTTCCTCTACCCTGCTATCACCCAAGACTGCCACATCTACACTAGTGTGCAAAATTAAAAGATAATGGAGAAAACTGTAGATTACTCACAATGTATGACAAGAAATGCAGATAAATTGACCAGAACCTTAAATTTACAGAATACATTAAGGCAAAATCTATTTCCAATTCATTAATGTACTGCTGTTGTGTTGTATACTTTTGTTACTTTCTAAAGTTTAAAATTATCAATTTTTAATATGTAATGAATTTAATTTGTGTTTTATTTGAATTATGTGTCTGGAACACATTTTGAATACTCAAATTTTTATATTCATTTGGAAGTTTTGTATACATTCTAACTTTGTTTTTGTTAAGTTCTTACAGTGTATAAAACTCTAATCATAGATCACCGTTTTATATATAACAAAGAAATGGTATAACAGTCGGACTGGACACTGGTCACATCGTGCTCGTCTAACTGACCCGAACAAAAGACATCCCCGAATCGCGCGCCCACATGTAGGTGTAACCTGATCGGTTCCAGATTGGACCCCGGTCGTTTGGTTTTCACACGTGGAAAACACCTGACCCAACAGTTCTTTTTCTATTTGTTTTTACTAATGCCTGAAGATAGCCATCTGAAAAATGGCCAAAAACATTTGTAACATATAGGGTTCCTACTTAAATTTTTGTTTTAAATTCCATGACTTTCCTTGACCAACTTTGTACAAAAATTCTCAACTTTCAGATCCCTTACAGTATGACACATTGACAAAATAAAACAGCATTTGACTTACTATGCATATACACTATTGCTTCTCCAACTTTTTAGTTAGTTATTTTTTCTAATTAACAGTTATATATTTTTTATAATTGCCAAATTATTAAAACTAAAAATAAAATGTTTTATTAAATTAAAGTAGTTTATTCTGTTATTAATCCACAACCATAGATCTATGTGGCTTTGAAAAAAAGAAAAACAACCATTTTTTATTTATTATTCATTAACAAATTCCATATAATCCATGTATAAAAGTATATATTAATTAAATTTATCCATTAATAAATTTCTTGAACTTTATAAAATACAGGTATCCCTTGCTTAATGTGGGATTTGATTAATGTGTGAAATTGTGGCAATTCTTTTATACATGTGGCAGAAGTTTCAATTTACATGACTTTACCACTGTCTTTACTTAACATAGATACTGTATTTTGATTAATGTGATTTTTATATACGAGGTAGAATCAAGGAATACCTGTAATAAACTGTAAAAAAAAAAAAAAGATCAAAATTATTAAAATGGAAAATGATAAATAATACCACTTAAATCAAAATTCTTTATAATTTTTTGTACTTTGTAAATTTTTGGGAAAATTGTGTATACTTGAGAGAAATTTTTCATCCTGAAAATATTTTGACCCTTTTCATATGTTGTATTGCACCACATTATTTCTTGCTGCATGCAGACAGCTACACTTAGTCAAGCATATTGTCAACAAAAAAAATCAACAAGACAGCCAAGGAGGTAAACTTCTGACATTTTGATAATTTTTGACAAATTTCCCATCTTTCCATGACTTTTTCCAAATACTAATGAAAATCCCTGACTTTCCAGGTGCATAGGAACCTTGAACGTATCATATTAAAACCTAATTTATTTGCTGAAACTGTGAAAAATGCAATTGCCTTCTGAACTTCCTGTTCTAGTGGCATATAATTTTTTCATATAGAAAGAAAGTTTAGAAAGAAAGAAAGTGTATCACTCTGCTATCAGAAATTTTAATCACATTACAGTAATAAAATGACCAAATTATTCTATGATTTGACTTCTCAAAGAATTTTAATAATCTAATTAATCATTAACTTCAATCCTTGTAATTATTAATGATGTTTATCAACTTCTCTTTGAATACTTGGTACTAGTTAGCTACTAATTACTCCATTTAAGGCAAATTGGTTACCTTATTCTGATTGTTTTTGATAAATATGTTGCTTGTTCTCAGAAATTCATTAGATTATTGAAAGTTCTCAATTCTTGGTTAACTCCAGCAAAGACTAATATTAACAGAGATCTCATCACATAATCTTTGTTTTTCTGAAAAGGTTAAAATTCATTCTCAGAATAATTTTCATACTATAAAGTATTCATTATACTTATGACATTGTCTATAAGTAGGATCACAATTTTCTGCTGTTTTCAGATTAAATTACATTCTTCACATCAAAAACCTCTTGTTCCCACATTGAACAGATTAACCTTAAACGTGCTCAGCAAGTAAACATATATATTAGAACACCTTAATTTTGCTGAGAATTATATATTTTAAACACAAACGCTTTCAACCTGATTAACAGGCCATCTTCAGGTCCAAAAAACGAAAATGGAACAGATACGTTCCATGTATAGAATATACATATTTAAATCAAAATTTAGAACAAAAATTT
>NW_019384437.1:25926-110425 GCF_000671375.1 Centruroides sculpturatus
TTGCAACGCTCCACTATATCTCGCGAAGGGTCGCCCGTACGGGCATGGTTCCTTTGACTTTTTTGTTCCTATCGATATGCTCTACTGCTCTGTCAAAGTCCCAATTTGCTACATTTGTCCTAGAATTGTGCCCCTAATTTTACGTAGATATAAAATATATATACTGTATATATATATAACCAATTCTTCTTTACTTAATATCAAATCAATGCACTAATGAAAGTTCGTAGAACTTACTGTGCTTTTTCTGTGTAACATTTCTTTCACCATAGCGTCGACCAAACGCTCCCTCTCTTCGTGATATCTTCGCTGCTGTTCTAATAAAGTCTCCATGTTTATCACTCAAAACATCGATAAACAAAATGGTTACCGTGAAATCGGTGTTGCCAACTACCTTTATTTATTCGTTGTTGCCAACTATCCTTATTAATTAAATATGGTCGACTTGATGACCAGATATCTGAAATGCTTTTTTATTTTATTTTAATTTTGACTCTGTTTATAAATTACTTCCTCGTTTTGTTATTTTTGTTTTGACATTTTTACTCTCCCTACCCTCATTGTCCCAGTTTGTCCAAGTTTCCGTAACTCCTTCCCCTCTTTAGACGTCAAACGAAACTCAACCCTTCCTCAAAACCTTTATCACTTTATGAATAATAAAATGCATAAACTGCAGAAAATTTGATGAAATAAAACGGACGTCCATTGAAGTTTAAAGAAACGCAATGACCAATTTATTAGGAAAATTTTTCGCAGTCAATGTTTTCACGGTTGAGGTTATCGGCAAATCTGTAGAGATGCCCATTTGCTCTATTTTTCATGTACTGTCTAAACATATCCATGCACGAAACTGGCTGGTGTCGTAGAAAATAAACGAAAACATCGACGCGCGGCAGTTGTAAACAGAAAGTAGCGCGAAAACCTGTGAGTCTGATACTTACCCACTGCTCTTGAAAGCAGACATCAGAAAGCAGTAGACGTTGACTTTTCGAACAAGTCCGGATCCGTACGTTGTCGACAATATTCTCATTCCAAATACACTTTCATTTATCTTCCCTCGTTAACATTTGTCAGATTTCACTGCCGTCACGACAATGGTGCCGAACGTTTTCTCGAACGCAACCACAATTCGAAAATTTCCAAGTTTCACACCAAGACCGCATTGAACTGAAAACTGAAAACACAAAGATAATCGATTGCAGCCGTGAAAACGTTACTTGGCAGCAGATGATGAAAGAATGCAAACGAGCTGCAAAAGCGTTATGAACGTCGGGGGCGTAGTTCAAATGCTAACGCGTTCGCTTTGCATGTGAGAGGTACCGAGATCGATACTCGGCGTAGTCATCGTATTGTAAATTTTCCTCCGCCTTCGTTATACCTGGAAACGTGGTACTCACGTATATCTTTGCTACCGACTTTATATTTACGGTGTAGCCTACTTGCAGCCTGCTTCCGAAACGATATGAATTTCGGACACACATTTTGGCGAACCGAAAAGTTGCGAAAGGGAATTTTTTTGAGCCAGATATATGACAGAGTAAATTTTTGTTTAAATTCCAGAGAATTATTTGATAACTTTAGCAAAAATCTGAAAAGTACTTCGAGAATTCGATCACATCGTTTATTCAAATGATGTGATCGAATTCAAACCGGATATAATGAGAATGGGCGGACGATTTTAGAAATCAGATTTAAAACCTGTATCGATCTCGGTACCTCTCACATAGTAAGCAAGCGCTCTACCATCTGAACTACATCCCCGACAACTAAGTGGCTGAAATATCCTATAAACAGTTTAGCCTACTCTATTGGGCGTTTGCAACGCAGAAATGAATGTAGAAAATTACTGGTACTAAAAGTAGGCTAAGCGCATTTTGCAATCAATTGAATGCGTCAACGAGAAACGTTTTGTTAACCGTTCTAGCGTTCTTCCTGAACACTTTCACTGCAGTTTACGACGACACGTCGGATGTTTATAAAATTCGCAAGAGTCAATTTGCAAATAATAAGCACCGTAGATAGCCGTGTACGGTGCTTATTATTTGCAAATTGACTCTTGTACGAATAATTAATTGTAATAGAATGAAGCGCAGACCGATACATACATACCGGTCGCGGTACTCGTCGTTAGCGTCATTTACAAGTGTGGAACGGAAAAACGAATTACTTTTTGAGGAGCCAAAAATTTATTCCTTGCAGACGTTTGTAAAAATAACAGCAGCAAATGGAGATGCCGAGCATCGATCTCGGTACCTCTCGCATGCGAAGCGAGCGCTCTACCGATTGAGCTACATCCCCGCTATCCTAGCCACGTGAAATTTCTTCCATATTCGAATTCACCGAGGCACTAACATTTAAAATAAACGAATACTTTTAAAACGAGAATCGAAAATTGTCGGCGCAATAAAATTCGGCGTCTACAGTTGAATCAAAATTACTTTTGATAGTTTATGCTTCAATTTATCGTAACATTTTAGTTAAAGTTAATATATTTAACAAAAAGCGGCTCGGAAAACGAACAATAGGCGAAAGAATTTTTAAATTATTTTAAAATCCTATAACTGTTTAAGGTTTGTATGTTTATTTCAAAAATATATACTTTAAAATTGGAAATTATACATGATGCACGATTATTTTTTATAAAATTTATAGAAACATTTTTAATTAGAATATTTTATACAATTTATATAAAAAGTTTCACAATTTAAATGGACCTATACTTGACCAAGTCCAAATATTAGGCCTAATAAGCAGCCATACTGTGCGATATCGGTACTTTTTTCCGATAACGATGTGATCATATTCGTTATCTGCAACCTTTTCGGTAAGTTTTACTTTTCGCCGCAAAAAGGAAGGTTATTCCTTATAAAATATCTAACGTTATAAACACCAAGGGCGTAGATATTTGTTTTTTTTTAAATTTTAAACAACCATGTTAATTCAATATACGTATATAAGATAAATGGGCTGATACTTGACCGGGATCATTCTCCTAACTACGTGTAGATTCTGCCGCTAATAAAAACTCAGTTTTATCGGAAACTACCAGGCGATCGCTAAGTGGGGAGATTTCAACACTTTGTACCAGTATTTCATAAATGCACTTTTTGGAACTGCACGATTTCGACAAATCAGCTGGAAAGACATCTTTAAATCTCAGTAATATTTAACGAAGTGATTTCCGTCTGAACACATGTTGTAAAACTGCTTGCATATCAACTTTGTCATTCGCGTGTGGCGAACGCTACCATCTTAACCGTTGTGAAAACAAATAACGAACCCCGGGTGTTATGTGTCATCACTTCCTAGAACGAGTCCGAACTCACCCAGTGAGACGGTTGATAGCTGCTCTTTGTTAGCCGCGACGTCGAGACATGTACCAATATACGCGAGGAAGACAATAAATTCAGTTCTACTACAACCTCGTCTCATTTATTTTATCACGCGCAATGACGAAACAAACCGAACTGGATCTGATAATGTAAAAATTCCTTGCGTTCGAAACTGTGACTATTGTAAATCTTACAAAGGCAGGTGTTTCGCAAAAATTTTTTCGCCTATTGTTTGTTTGCCGAGCCGCTTTTTATTTCTATATTACTTACACATTGAAATATTATGTCAATTAAACACTGTTTTACTTCGGCTAAATTTTAACGCCTACATATAATTTTTTATTTTGTGAAGTTTACTGTTATATTACATTGTCCAAATATCGAGCTGTTTTGTATTACGCTTAGCAAAGATTTCATTTTGTGGTTTGTTTATTTATCGAGGTATTACATAACCGCAAAATGAAATCTTTGCTAAGTATAGTACAAAAACCGCTTGATATAAGTTTAATTAACCCTGGAATAGTTATTTTGCATTAGGCAAAGTTGGGGAAGTGAGAGATCTTGCTCATTAGTGTGATGTTTATGGCGATAGTGTATACACGTTCGTCAAAAAACTGCCAGTTGAAATTTCTTCGTGTAAAGAACTGTAACTACAATACTGTGTAGTGTGTTTAGTCTCTATCTGTTTAATTAATTAATAATTGGATTATCCGTGCTTTCCGATATTCCGTTCATACTCGCACACTAACTAGTACGGATAATCGGGAGTTCGGTGTATATATTATTTTATCACACTACACCTTTATTTTGCTGAGATAGTTTTATTGTGGAACGCCAATGTTCCTTTTTCTATCGTTAAGCCTGAGGATGGCCTATAGAGTAGACTGCAGACATTCGTTTTTTAAGCTACTTTTGTGAATTAATAATTTTATTTTTTATTTTGAAATTACTGTCATATTATACAGTATTTAAATATTCTGTTAGTTTTTTTTATTTTTGTACAATAGCAAATAGTTGTTAGTTGTGTAGTTCTGAGGGATCACCAAGGCGATCCAGAACGTGATGTGGGTAAGAATAAATGAGGACTTTACAACGAAATTTATAGAAAAAAAAACTTTATATATATCGAATTCCTTTTCGCATTGATACAATAAGTACTATAGAACATGAGCTATCTGCTTGTAACAATCTCACACGACTTACGTCTCCTTAATATTACAATCACTTTCGAAGTTCGCGAGCACCGATATCAAATCGCTCACAATGAATGTTACAGATGAATTACATAGCAGATCCGCCACCACGATATTTCATATAGGGCAGTCTCCCTTGTGAGTCGATGTCCGATTGGAGCTGCGACCACGTGGAAACGAAAAATCCTCCTTGGACCAAAATAATGGGCCACGAAAAACAGGTTGATGATGTTCTTTTACCCAACCTTAAGCCGGTTGCACACATGCGGCGCGGCATGGAAAAGCGGCATCCGCTTACATTTCGGCGCATGCGTTCAGTATTCAAGATGGCAAACGATACCGATATTGTCGCTATCCACGTGTTTACAAATTTTGTTTTGTACGGCTTGCTTTATTTAGTTAAAAGATGGCCCAGTTTCGCACCTGCGAGCTAGAGGGGGTTAATGAGATATCTAATCTAACAAAAGCAATTAACATTAAATCTTAATTTGCATTTAAAAGTGGTACGATAAGAAACCTGCCAAACGCCCTACTATTTCTAAGTTAAAATAATTCAAACTAAATGTGGACAATTATACATACATATTTGATTTAAATAAAATAACCCAGTGGTATAGTACATGTAATTTTGCTTATGAATATATATATATTTTATTTTATCACTATGTACAGTATATGTTTATTTATTATAACAATGAAAAACTATAATTTAAGAGGTTTTAATTTTGACATGCACAGTACACTTATTGTTTTTAGGGCTTCTTTCAAAAATAATTTATTTAATAATTTTCAAAAATTTTCACGGCATACTGGTTGAAAATTACTGCTCTACAGGATCTTTCATGGCCACAACACATCTGTTTTTAGGTTGTGTTGTGGCCATGAAAGATTTTGGTCACGTTTTTCTGCCAGCAGCACAAGAAAAATTAATTAATGGCCCAAATGTAATTAATTAAGTTGTCATAGAGCATCTATTGATAATTTTCAGAGTTCATTTTACCACTAATAAAAACAATGTCTGTCTTACCATCATATCTAAAACCTGCCCACACCATTACTGACCCTCCTCCATGCTATCTATTCATTTTCACTTTTTCATTCTTTCTTAAATCATGCCAGTAACTTTAAAAGCCATCTGATCTATCTAAATTCCATTTTCTTTTTCATCTGTAAACACTATTTGATGTAACTCTGAGATCCAGAACATTTTTATTTTGCCCAATCAAGTCTAGCTAATTAGTACTTGGTCAATTTTAATTTGTTTGGTCAATTTTACAGTTAGAATTATTACTTAAAAACATAAAATTATTTATCTATCTTTTAAAGTTTTCAATACTATCTTTAATAATTCAATACAATTAATTTATAAGAAGAAAATTTTTATATAAAGGCCTGCTGGCCTGGCCAAATCCTTCATGGGTTAGGTTACTAAAAAGGGCCCTCTTAGTGTCTATAAGACAAAGAGTATTAAAAACAATGTGTGAATAAATCGTCGTAGAGTACAAAACGTACATGGATGAATGGCGATAAATTCTAACTAAAAATTCAGTATTATTTTATCTAGCTTTTAAAAAATTATTACTAAAAGAGACAGGCTTATAGTTTCAAGATATTTTTTATATTTATTTTCATTAATTTTTCTCATTAACTTTAAGAGACGAACAATTTAAATGGTGTCGTTTGATTTCACGTTTTCAACACTTTGCAAATATTCGTCTACAGGCATCTGCGTTATTTGTATATAATTTCCGATATAATATAATTTCCTTCAACAGGCTTTTCGATATAATTTCCTTCAACAGGCTTTTCGTGACTTTCGTCCCACTCTTTCATATTTTCAATACTGAAATAATTGTCACTCACCGAAGGAACTGAGGCGGAGACAATATTAGGAGTAGAAATTATAGCCATATTCTTACGATAATAGTTTATATCTTGATTTAACTTGTCCAGAATTATATTTATTTCATTTATAGCCGATTCTATTGCTTTGCATTGTTCCACGGATTTATTCATCATCAAGTTTACATCAGCGGATAACATGCCGATTTTAGAATGCAATATGTGGAAATGCCTGTCGGTACTTTTAATTACTTTATCCAAATCGGCACAATATTTGGCTAATGAAATATTTACTCCATCTTCCAAATGGCTATTTAATTCCGAGTTAATTATAACGATTTCTTCTGTCATAGTTTTTATTTCTTTTAATGAATTGCGATCTATAAAGTGGTCGACGTGATTTCTTCTTAGATGGACGTATAAACCGATCGCAACACCGAGAAATAATAATAGTAGAGGAAAGTCCGAATTTCCAAAAGCAAAATCCATGAGGCCGAACAAAGTATCGATTATAGTATTTACCATAATGTAGACAATGTATTTGATGGTGTCTCTTGAGAATTCGCAATGGCATCCGTTCTCTTCGTCTTCCGAAAAATATGAAATAGCGACCATAAAAAAAATCGTATACAAGATAATTTTAAAAGGAATCTTCATGTTTAACATTTTAAAACGAATCGTTAGATGAAAAAGAATTTTTTTTTTAAATGTTCTATAACATTCCAATACGTCAATCATTTTCAAATAATATTTTGAAAAAACTATTTTACCATGGAAAATTGATAAAATAAATGTACAACATTTAGAAGATCTGAATACTTTGTACATTATACAATTCTTAATGCTATATAGGGCTTGTTTTAGTTAAGTCTATATAATATCAAACGATCATCTGGGTTCTTTATTGGGCTATTAATCACCGATAAAATATTTCATTTATATATAGTCAATTTCCTTTTATATTTTAATAAATTAAACTGTTATTTTGAATCTCTTTTCTTAAATATAGAAATTGTTTTGATAAAGATTTAACACTCAAAGATAAGTCAAAATAAGCACATTTTCATTGAAATGTCTTCAGTATTCTCACATTTAATTGCTTTTCTTTCGGATAAAACAGATGCAATTACATATAAATTCATATTGCATCTAATAAAAATTTAGTAACTTCGAAGAAAATTAAGTTCAGCGCAATTAATTAACCACATCATTTCATGGTAAAGAATTTACAATTGTATAAAATTCAATTTTTAAGAAAAATGTGTTCACCACTACGGTGATCCACAAAAGTATAGAACCGCTGCAAATTTACTATACAAAGGATAGAAATTACACATATGACATAGCTATCTTTCTTATATTATTCAGGATTTATGAAAACATAATTTGCCGAAATTCATAGTTTGCTATATTGCACTCAAAAGTATAGAATCGACTAATAAATGAATGCAAAAAGCATTAAATACTACAAAATAGTTTAATATAGTAATTTATTTGAGGATCTCCTGTACTAATAACATCGAAAATGCGCTTTGGCATTCTATCAAGGTTTTTATGATCGATGCCTCAAAGGAGATCCAATTTTCCCAATGCAGAAAAAGCACTCCAAACCATAACACTCCCACCCCCGAAATTTATTCCAATTACTTGGGTTCTTTTCGTAAATAAAACCAGTAAAACGCTAAGCCATCCGGTCCATACAAATTAAATTTTTTTTTCTCGTCCGTAAAGATTACACGACAAAAAGGTTATTTCCTATGCTAGCGCATAGATCTAAATGAAACAAAAAAAAAACTTACCTTATTCCATTGAGTAGCCATATTTTTCCTAGCAAAATCGAGTCGGGCAACTTTGTGCTCAGATTCTCTTCTAGACCGAACAATGTTGTTGTGTTAAACCCTTCGAAGTTTCGTGATGTACTTGAATACCCAAATCGTCCCGAATTTGACACGTGGATGCGGATGAATTAGAGACTGCATTAACAATTCGTCTGAGGTGTCGCGGGGTAAGCTTCGAAGGACGTCCACTTCTAAGCTTTGGTCCATAATTTGCAGGATTTGACAAACTGCCCGATGACATAAAGCTACAATTTGTCCTTTCTCAATCTGTTAAAATGAATACCACGAGGCACGATGAAAAGAAAAACTTTTACGCTTGAAACTCGCGAGAAAGATGGCGGTTCTATACTTATGTGACAGTATGTAAATTGACTTCATTGCTATTCCGCAGTCAGCCACGAATTAGAAGATCAAGTTTCCTAAAATTACGTTTTTATAAGTGCTGAATTATGCATAAAAAATCTATTTCTATCTATTAGTGCATGTTCTGAACTCAAGACCAATTTTTTGAGCGGTTCTATACTTTTGTGGAGCACCTTAGAATATTTATATTCACCAGTGTGCTTTGTTTTTTCACTCATCAAATAGTTTTAGACTTGACATCTTTAAATCTATCCATGTTCAAACAATCTTCATTAGTATATTAACATTTATTAATATATTTTAAAATATAATTTTTATGTTAATGATCAAAGTATATTATGGAATCATTTTATTTTGTGACTTGGCAAAAATTAAAATGACCCCATAATATATTTACAGAGAAATACCAAAAGTTTAAAATATTTTATAAATTAAAGACATTTAAAAATCATTCAAATCAGGACGAAAACATTTTGTGATTTATTAACCTTTTAAAACAGATATGCATTTACTAAGATATCACAATCACACTGGTGGTGCTGTCGTTCGGTTTGTTCGATGTCTTCCTCTATTCCTTTTATTGGACTTTTGTGGTTCGTTCTCTTTTCTCTCGAAGGTAGGAGAATCGGAGCCGGGTGGACTGACCGAATTGGCTGGTCTCATTTTATTCGGTTTCGATCTTGCCAATTGAGATGTGGCCGTACTGTTGGGAATGAGATGCACGACGTTGCCCACGGCTTTCGTTCTTCCTTCGCGAAATACCATTCTCATCCCTGCACGCAAATATTCGGGATTTTTTATGAAGCGAAAATGTACAATGGCTTTATCTCCTGTTCTCAAACATTCTTTGGACATTTTGAGAATGGAGGCTGTCTGTCTTATACTTCCACAATGGACTGAAAAAGAATTCTTCTTTTAGCATATTAATTTCAAATTAAAAGAAATACTTTTTTTTTTAACAAACCCATTGCTTGGTAGCGTGGACTGATTGTTGTTGGATGATGCAAAACGAGTATTTCACCTTCAAATTCCCAACAAGCTTCAGGATTTAAAGCAGAAGACACCATGACCATACCTTTACGAATATCTGATCTTCTGATCTAATGGATTAAAAAATAATTCAATAAAATCATATTTTATATCAACAATATTTGAATACATTTTTGAATGTAAATTGAATACCTTTTTCAATGCAAATGAGGCAGTCTGCCCACTATGCACTTCACGAACGGGCATCCTTTTACGATGAATAGATTTGATTGCAACAGGTTGAAAATGACCCAGAGGATCTGGACCCAATAGTAAGATGTCATTAAGTCTAATGACTCCTTTCAGAGTTGTACCAGAAACAACTGTACCTACACCCTTTAATAAAAACATAATTATAATATTTAAAGTGAAAAATAAAAAATAAAGTAAAATAATACACTTACAGGAACAGAATAAGTATCATCTATTTGAAATTCAGCAGGATCTGAATCAGAATTAGGCATTCGAGTAGATAAAAGATTAAGAAACATTTTTAAGAGATCTAGATTTTTTCCAGTAACATTTGAAACTTGAAATATGGGACATAATCTAAAATTGTCATTTTTATAAATTAAAACCACGTTATCAATTTTTAAACTTATTTCCTGTTATATACCTTTCAGAAACAAAATTTGTAGCAGACACTATAACATCATCTTCTGAATGGACAATTACAGGTATTTTTCGACATCCTGGTGACTTCAAAATGCGAACAAGTAATTTCATTGTATCTTGTAGTACATTTGGAGGACACATGTCAATTTTTGTTACAACAACAAATACTGGAACATTCAAGGCAAGAGCTAATCCTAAATGTTCTTTAGTCATTCCAACTACGCCTGCATTTGCACCAATCTGTGAAAAAAAATTTTATTTTAGTAAAATTAGAAATGATAATTCACCAAACTAATATAATTATAAAACTGTAAATAGTTTTCACAAGTTTTATGCCTATCTCAAATTCATTTCATCACAAGATGTATTCTGATTCTATTTCAAATGTCTTTTAAATATTTCTATAATGTTAAATTATTACAAATTTACAATGAATAGTATATGTTTTTAATAATGTATTATAGGTATGTGTGTTTAATCATTAAATATTTCATTAAGTTAAAAAATATCTGTAAACTATAATTACTGTAATAACTAATATATTTGACAGTATCCATTATCATTCAGATATTATGTAACTTTAATATTTGACATTTTCATTATTTCACTTACATTACTACTAATTAATTAATAAATACAAATAAATATCGATTATTCCTGGATCATTCTGATACTTTTTAATATTTTGTAACTTCTGAATAAATACTATATTTAAATAAAACAAAGTTTATTAAATTATATTCAAGTTAAATATATTAAATTTGGTTAACCATGGAGCGCATGGAGTAGGATACATATTCAGGATAGCTTGCATTGCTCTCTTAAATAATTAATAATGTAAAGAGGAAAAACATAATCTGTAGCATCTGTTCAAAATTTCTACATTAAAAAAAAATAAATTTATTTATTACATAAATGCAATTTATTTGAAAAAATGTCTATCTAAACAATTTAAATTATTTTAAAAACTTTAAAGACATTGAAGAAAAGCCCAATAACATATTAAATACACAATTTGTAATATTCTTACCATAAGCATTGTGAAATCCGGAACATGCCCTGTCATACCAAAGATGGTAGTTTTTAAGTAGCGTTCATGACCAGCTAAATCAATGAATGTTATAACCTGAAAATATTTTCCATATTTATTATTGTTTTTGCATATGGTTTCATTATTTAAAATTTTTTTCTTTGCTTAATTTACTTAACTGAAATAAATTCAATAACATACGGTTTTATACTTATGAAAAATTACATAATTTACATAACATTTTGTTATTCTAACTTTGATTTATAAGATCGCCATAATAATTTATATTAACTTGTTTAATATATTATATATTCTTTTAATGCAAATAAATTATACCTTTGCAGATGTTTCGCATATTTTAACCCAGTCCATCTGCCCACCATGACTGTCAGGTTTATTTACAACATTTCCACAACTATCAAACCCTAGAATATCATTGCCAACACTGGATGTTCTTCCAGATTCCATTTCATGTTTGTGCCTAAACAATTTTTGTCTTGCAAACCCTCTCCCATTATCTAATTCTCCATGAGTCAGGACACCCAGTAATGTACTTTTTCCTGCATCGACATTTCCAACCACAGCAACTCTAAAAATAAATTATATATTTAAGAATATATTTTAATTAATTTCAAATTACATATAAAAAATAAAATATGCTTTATTATTATTATTATTTTTTAATATTTGAATTAGAAATTACTTAAAAACTTTCCTGATTAATTACAATATTCTTTGTTAATACTAGAAAAAAATTGGTAAAATCAATTATGTTTAATGTAATGTATTTTTAAAAAATTGCTAAGAAAATTCATATGTAGAATATTATCAACTAACAAAATCATTGATTTAATCTTAACATTTTATTACTGTTATACTGAAAAGGACAGTCACAGACAGTTAAGATTTGGCACCTTGAACATTTTGTATCTATTTTCATAGATGTAGGACATCTAAGATACCAAACTATAATATATTATTCCATTCTTTGGCTTAGGAATGTCAGGTTGTCCACATAAATAAGAATATAGCTGATGAAATATAAGGTTATAACTACTGAAATGGTATTACCTGTTTTAGTACAGGATTTATAGAAAAGATCAAGCAAAGATTTGCTGAATTAAAACGGACACTATCCATATATCACATATAATCTCATCAAGAAGATAGAAGACTTCCACTAGATATGATAGATTTTTTCCTGGGATCTCTATTATGTGTCATTCCATGTAAATTCCAAAAGCCCAACTAATGAACAATCATACCAATCTATCATTAAGCTTTAACAGGGTACCAAACTTTTGGATTTAAAAGCCTCTATTTACAATTTATAGATAACAATAATTTAAATATGGCTATAAATAAATTGATTATTGACAGTTTCCATTGACAATGCTCAAAATCAGTCAAATGCTAAGTATAAAAATGGATATATAATCCACCATCATAAACTTTATCTATGCTATTCTGTAAATTTTAGATACTTTATTATTGGCTCCAGTTCCTTTGACTCAGTGCTGTCACTACAGAGTGCCAGGGTGATGAGATCAAGGTCATACTGTCCAATAACCAAGTTTAAGAATACATGTAACCCTTCAGGAGAGACAAGAGTGACACACTCTCTCTCTCTTATAATTTAGAAAGTGATCTTATAATGATCTATAAATTCTGTTACTTTTGAACAATAAAAATCAGTTAATTGTATATGAGCATTTGTCACTCTCCATTACAAACAGATACAACACTCATCTTTCATGAAGCAGTGTCATTAAAATCTTCATGTTGAGGTTCACTCAGGCCAACCATTCAGGCCTGACATAGCATATTAGGTAATATAAATATAATATAAGAACAATAATGCTGCAAGGTTTTGCCTTAACATATCTCACTGCAATAAGCAGTTACAGTTTTAACACAAACGTCTTCCAACTGTAATACTGTGTTGAGTAATAACTGTCCACAAAAAATCTTTATCGGTGTTGTGTTCGTTACAATATGCACTAATGTTTTCGACCTCCACCAAGGTCTTCTTCAGATGCTGACTAAGCGTTGTCTCCCCTTGACCCTTAGAACAATGTCGTCCAAGATGTAAATATTGGTGTATCACGTTTCACCCCTCCGATTGTCCCCG
Organism: Centruroides sculpturatus; assembly: GCF_000671375.1. NCBI lineage: Eukaryota > Metazoa > Arthropoda > Arachnida > Scorpiones > Buthidae > Centruroides > Centruroides sculpturatus. Next base: position 39,300 of record NW_019384437.1, read on the forward strand.
TTTGAATTCCTCAAACAGGTATCTCCATCACAGGTCATAAATAGTGCCGGTCCTCCTGTAAGCGATCTTTGTGTGATTATGGCAAGCAATCTCCCTGTATAGAGGGTCCAAATGTTGGTTGAACTGGATGACCACGCACTTATCATTCTTAACAGGCTGCTGTTGTCTGCTGTCCGGCGTAGTCAGAGGGGTAGCACGGCTGCATGGGGGAAGACAGTTGGCACACAAATATCGCATACAGGAGGACCGGCACTATTTACGACCTGCTGCGCAATGCTAAAGACGTGATAGATCTCAACAGAGCCCCAAGGGTTTACTCCATTCCCATCAGGAATGATAGATTCCAAAGAAACTTAGTTTATATCGGTTCTACCGTCCACTGAACACAAAAACAGTTACGCAAGCATCAATCGGACATTAAAAATAACAGGCACACCACCGCCTTAACGGCGTACGTTAGCGACCCTGAAATTCAGGCGGACTTTCCGAACACCAAATTAACCAGACAGGCAATTCAAATTGATCACATCCATCACCTGGAGGCCTGGGAGATCTTTAAAGCCAACATTGGGGGCATCTGTATAAACTCTAAAGACAGAGAGACGATAGCGCAGGCGTGGAGATACCTGTTCGAGGAATTCAAACGGGGACAATCGGAGGGGTGAAACATGATACACGCAACATTTACATCTCGGACGACATCATTCTAACGATCAAGGGGAGACAACGCTTAGTCAGCATCTGAAGAAGACCTTGGTGGAGGTCAAAAACATTAGTGCATATTGTAATGAACACAACACCAATAAAGGTTTTTTGTGGACAGTTAGTTACAGTTTTAACCATTTTCAAAAATTTTAACCTGGAATAACTTGATCTCAGATGTAATCAAAGAATAACTTGAGATCTGTAAAAAAAAAAAAACAACAAAAGTGTTCACTTTGCCAAAAATTGTGACCTTCAGTACTTTCATTGTCATCTGTTTGGTGAATCAGCACCAAGATCCAAATTCACAGAAAAGTAAATGATGATAAAAGAAATCTTTTAATAAGAACTTTTTCTCATTCTTATTTATAAAAATTCATACTATTTTAATTATTCAAGATTTTCTTAAATTATGCCATAATGAAAATCATATGATTTACTTCTCTATTTGAATCTACATAATATGATGTATTCATCCTAAAACGAACTAAATAGCAAATGTGCATAAAAAGTAATTTCACTTTTTTCATTTATTCACTAATGAATAATAAATTGCAAAATCTACTTGTAAAAACAAATAGATTTTGCAATTTTAAAGTCATCAGTATTTACTTAATTTCCTAACACACTGGGTTGAATATAAAATCGACTTACTTAAACCAAATAACTGGAGCGTTTATGTTCTATTATTGCATTCGCAATAATAGAACATAAACGCTCCGGTTATTTGGTTTAAGTAAGTCGATTTTATACATCAGTATTTACATTTAACTATCCAAAACTACATAGTATCAGATAATAATAAGCTATTTTTGAAATTTTTCAATAAAGAAAGTTAGATTTGAAACTAAACTATCTGATATAAGAATGATTCATGTAAATATTGTGTATTCATTTTAAAACATATAACAAATATATAATTATTACCTCACTTCAACAAAATCATTATCTGCAGCCTTTTTTCTCACTAGATATTCAGAAACATAATTCATTCCAACTTTATGTTTTCTCAAGACTGCACAATCTGCTTCCAGTGAACTTGCCATGCTTTTTAATGTGGCCACAGAGGCTTCCAGTTCTTCTTCAGTAAGTCCATCATTTCCACTATCTGTTCCTAAAAATTATTACAGATATTTACTTTATAGCTAACCCATAATATTTTATAATACAGAAATAGTTTAATGAATTAAATTCATTAAAACTATTTTTTATATTATTATACAATAAACTTTTATTAGATTAACATAATATTGAAACTCATGTTTTTACTCAACAATATAAAAAAATATTAAAGATTTTTGGAATAAAATTGTTTAAATAATATTTGATTCACCATTGAGCTGCAATTTGAAAAAATTGTAGACCTATAAATTCCCACTGTTGTCCGTCTGTCCGCCCGTTTGTCTGTCCTTCCTTAATCTCAAAAACAGAGTCAGACGCTTGAAAATCAAAACCAGATATAAAAAGCTTAGTGGTAAGGAGGCCCCAATTAACTATATATGAACTTCTGATACAAACCAGAAAGTCACATTATTTTAATTCAAAAATTTTCCCCTGAAAAGAGTTAGATGACCAGCACAACTTCATTTGCTAACAGAAAAGTAAGATGTATAGAGGAAGACATAACAGTACTAATTTCAGGTGGAGAGCATATATTTTATATTTATTTTAANGCCAGGCTGCAGGTCACAATAAATAATTGCTTGTTTTCTATCTAATCTCATTATGATATGTATCTTTCAAGAAAAGTAATATCAAAAGTTCATCATTTCTTAAATTTTAATTAAAATACCACTTTAAATTTTATAATTTTGACAAATTGATAACTATAATATTTTATAAAATTATAAGCTATATTATTTTTCAAAATCTATATTAATTATATAAAAGAATCATGAATAATTTCCAAAAACATTAAAGTTATATTAAATACACATCTTTTTCAAACATTTATGGAAAATGTCATAATTAATATGAGACATCCATTTAACTTCTTAAAATTATATATCAAATTCAATATATATAATAATCTCTAGTTAAATCTCTAGTTAAATCTCTAGTCCTTTTGAATTAAATTCTTCCAGAATTGGATTGGTCCAGTAATACATATTAATATATTCCTGGAAATTGGTATAGGCTCATATATACCAATACTAGGAATATTGTTTATATATAGGCTCATAAACTGTATATGTACTATATGAAGCATGCAATGCCATAACATTGTAAATGCCATTTTTCTCTAAATTTGTTTTATTGAAGAATTGAATTCTAAACACAATATTTTCTGCTGTGAAAAAATACTGTGGCAATAGTGGCACTGTAAGTAGCTGCATTTTGAAATTGAATTTATGTGAAGCCATAATGTTTAAAGTGCCAGAGTGCAAGTCATGTGACTTTCGGCACCTAAAACATTACGATTTATATTTACATCATTATGATATTCCAGAAAATTTGTAATGTAGTGAGTTTTTTACCATTTTATTGTAAAATTAAAATGAATTCATTCACTAGAAAAAATGTTTTTTATCTCTCCTGAAAAGTTTGGTTTTTTGGCATTTACAACATTATGGCATTGCACTCTTCATATATTATCGACCAGGTGGCCAAAGCAGTTAAAGTCCAAAAAATCCAAGGAATTTTTTGGGGATGGTCCGTCCTGGATGTGTTGAGGTCTGTCTCTCACTAATCAGTCCCTAAAAACATTTTTAAAAATTTAATACAGTAGACAATATTTGTACTTTGTTTATTAATGTATTTTTCTCAAGTGAAATATAATGTATATTAAAATAAGAAAAGGTCACCAAGCAAAGATCCATCAGAAACTTCCTGATTTTCTGGTGGGTCAGTTCACTGCTGAATCCTTCAAAAAGTTATAATATTCTGGTCTTAATTCTCCTTGATTATAACTATAGCAACATAAAATTAAGGCAAGTTTTCTTAAAATCACTTTACTTAACACCATTTAGAAAATTAATTGATTTTTCAACTTTGGAATAACATTTTAATTTGATAATATTTTGTGAAATAGTGATTTTTTTTCAACAGATTAATAAAGAAAATAAACTGTTTTGAATTTATTCTATTTAAATAATAAAATTATTATTGATTGCTTTCATTCTTCAATAAACCAAGAACTGATTTATGTAGAAAGCAAACTTTAGTAGAAAAAATAAATTTGTTAATTATTTGATATTGTAAAGTATTGACCTTTTAGCAGAGAGGGAACAAAAGAAGTGCACCTTGTCAATTGGACCCATGTGCAGTCGGGCAATATACCACTTGTAAGGTGTTGACTTGTAAACAGAGGACAAACAAAGGAAGTGCTGACTTTGTCAATTGGACCCACCTGTAGTCAGACATTAGACCATTTGCCATATGGTAAATAACTGAATGTAAACAAGTGGCAGACATTTATGTAAGCTCCACTCTCATCGGATGATGGCGGACCCGAGTGTAAGCTGTTTGGGCAAGAAAGTGTTGTGATTGGTCAGAAATCCCCGTCCAAAAAACCTTAAATTGCAGGGCAAACAAGAGAGGAGGAGAGAAAGGCAAGAGACTGGTACACGGTAGTTTCAAGAACTTTAGGAAGCCCGCTGAGTGTAGAGAGAGTGTTCTCCTCTGGTAAGCATCTCAGAGATGGGGTAGTGCAGAGACTGGGACCATGCAGTTGAGCCAACTCCACAAGCTGATTGAGGCCTCTTCAAAGTTTAATAGTTCCCAGAAACCAATCTAGTATGTGAGTCACCATGCTTAGTTATCCTGTATATATGTTATGTTTTCGAACTTGTACTTTCTGCATATAGAATCTGTAAATAAACTGTAAATATTATCAATTTGAGTGTGGAGGTGTGCTTTCCATCAAACTTGGATCACTACATTGAATCATGATACACATGGAAACCAACTCAACGAGACAGAGTTTGGGAAAGAACTTCACTAGATCTTCACTGATATATAAAAAGATACTATATTTAACATATCTTTTATGCATTATATTTATCAGTGTTTTATTAATGTAGCTCATCTATCATTCAATAAAACACAATCAATTAATAAAGAAAAATATAATTCTAATATATAGTATTTATATATAATATTGTAATATATAGTATTTTTTACATTAAAATTATTTACTGGATGGTAAAGGTTTTGTTTGATGTACAGTACTTAATATTCTATGTATTGTAGTTTAAAAAATTTTCACATTTCCTTAAAATATGATAAAATATTCTTGTCTGACAATTTAATGAAGCCAAACAAAAACATCTGAGATGTAAAGAAATTATGCCAAGTAAAAATTTATGACAATTTAGACAAGTCAAAATTTTTCTTAGCAGTTTTTCATTGATAAAGATAAGAATAATTTTGACTGTTGTCAAAATTGTCATAAATTTTTACTTGGCATAATTTTTTTAATATCTCAGATGTTTGTTTGGATATCAATTGTTTTTGTTTAATAATTGTATTATTACGTCAAGACATAAAATCAGTTGGGGCTCAGCTGTTGCTGACTGAACATGTCACCAACCAAATGCACTTTCAACTGAACACTTTCAATATTCATTTCAGGCACCGCCAACCAACATGCTGTCAATTGAGTGCATTACTGACCAACACTTTCAATATGCCATTTAGAAAAATTGTTATGAAAAGTTTTAATTCACATAAATTTGAGCTTTTGTAATTCTGAGTAACATTATGATAAAATTCATTTGTTTCCATGCAATTTTATCCATATAAGCATAAAATTACGCCGTAAAACTGAATTAGTTCCATGGGAAACCTGTGAACTTTAACCTATTGACCTAGAAGCTTCTCCAGTACTACACTGATAATGAGAAAGGCTTAAGTTTAAAATTTGAGCTTTCTAGACCCAGTAGTTTTTCTCTGCAAGCATCTGCAGTGCCGGGCAAAGAAAAAGAAGAAGAAAATACAGATTTTTTTTGGTGGTTTTTGCACTTTTCAATTGTTTATATTTTGGCAACTGCTTTATACAAAATCTTTCACACTATCTAAGAAAACAATTTTCTTTTGAATGAGATATTCAGAATTACTTTTACTTCAGGTGTTTCGGGTGGAGAAATGCCCCCAAAATTGGCAACTCTGATTCTTGTATATATATACAGTAGATCCCCCTATAAGACAGGTTCCTATAATTACGATTCCTATAAGACGGCAAAAAAATTGTGGCGGTATCCGTAAACAACGGTAAAAAAGCTCCTATAATTACGTAAAACACCATCGGGTAGCCGAACTACTTTCCGCCATCCAGTGCCACGCTATGGACAGTTTAAGTGGGTAAATTGAGTTTAGTATCGTCTGTACATATAATTATATATAAATTAGGTACTGTATATATAATTATATATATTAACTTAATTTATTGTAACTTTATTATAATTATATATATACTTTCTGCCGTCTAGTGACATGCTACGGAGAGTTTAGGCGAGCTATCGTCTGTACAGTATGTAAATTAGGTACCGTAAGTCTAATACAGTACTGTAATTTTATACATTTCTTGTGAAAGAAACATTTCTTATTCAATGGCGATTAAAATTATTTATATTAATGATATCTCCAAAGTTCAACGAAATTTTCGCAGAAAAATAACATCAGAAATCGCGGCCGCAGTTTGCTGCACTGTTCCGTGACGAAAACAAGCTTGAGCAACGACGATGTTGAATGGTGCACACTCGGTAAGTAATCCTACAATTTTTTGTTTATAGCATAGTTATACGTATTTTGGAAATGTTGAGTCGGATTAGTCTAGAATCAATTAATTTTATGGAAGAAAACCTTTCAAACAGCCATAGTCCGTAAACTTCACATGTCAGACTGTGATTGGCTGTGATTCCTACAAAATTGATTCATAAAGAACGGAACGTATCTACTGTCTTATAGGGGGATCAACTGTATTCAGCTAGTGACTATTTTAATTGGTAGGAAGTAACTGCAATGACTCCTGATATAACCAGAAATTCCATACTTTAAAAATTTGCATATTTTTTTTGATAATATCACTATTATCTTCTATATGGCAATATAACTTTTGCCACTGAAACAAGTCTAACCTGATATTTGATAATTAAAAATTGGAATTCATAACAGCAATGACATTATTGATATTAATATTTTATAAATACTTTTTATAAAAATTGCCAAAAACTGTATTATATTGTATACAGGAAATATTATTTCCTGTATATACTATATTACACTTTTTACTATACTGTATACAGTATATTACTTTTTGATTTTGATTACAGGAAATAATATTTCGTGTATTCAAAATCAAATAATAGAATAAAGAATAAATATACAAATTGCTCAATTTTTCTAAAATTAAAACCTAAAATTCTTTAGAGGAGGAAAAAAAAAATTTAATCTTTAAACAAAATATTTAAATTTTTTAATCTGAAGAACTAAATTTTTTCAAAAACTTCAATTTCTAATTCAAACGAAATTAAAACATTTTTAAAAGCAATTAACATGAATGAATTTATTCTATAACAGTTATAGAAATATATAATTCATAAAAATCAATACCTATTCCAATTGTGTATATAACCTCTCCATGGCCACTTTCAATTCTTTGTTGTAACCTCTTAACTAAAGCATCATACTGTTCAGCTGAAGGGCTCACAAGTACATTCTGTAATAATAAAGTTTATTAGAAATATTGATATGAAGATATTTTATATGGAAAAACTATTTCAACAAAAATTCTAAATGATAACACATTTAGAATTACTTTACAAATATTAATGAAGCAATATTTTATTATTTTATATGTCAAATAATATACTTTATAAAGATCTCTTAATAATTAAAAATACACAATATTTAAAAAAATAAAAATAAAACCTGAATGTCTTTTCTTACAACAACTTTAATAATCTCTAAACTGGAATTTGAAAACAAATCATTCAACTAATAAAATGTTCACTTTCAATTCATAACTTAATGATAACTTGAGTGAACAATGATAGATATTAGGATATGATTGACAAGCTTTTTAATATTTTATGTTTTATTTATGTATTTATTCATACTTACATTCATATTAACATGAATAACTATTTTTATTATTTTGTTACTGATTTCGTGTAACTTTAAATGTTTCTTAAAGAATTTATTATTTATAATTGATAATAACGATATATTGTCTTATTCTAAAATTTACATTTCACTTAAATATGAAGCAAAATTCTGCATTACCTTTTCATCAAGACCTGTAATTTCATGTTTTGCTGTTTCTATAGAATTCTTATCAGGTACAAAAAGATCAACTACTGATTTTGCTGATGTTGGAGTTTGGTCTACAATTGCTGCCATGTTATGAAGAACCAAGTGAAATTTAAATGATCAGAGTATTTTAAAGAAACAGCTTTCTGATTCGGAAAACAATTACGAAATCCTATGTCACCCACATCTCAACTGTATAGTTTCTGTTTAAATTTAAAAAAAAAAGTTTATTTTTAAACATAAGTTTTAAATAAATCATTTAACAAAATTATTGAATATTCTTAAGTTTATTTATTTACTTTTATAATCAAAATTCAGACTGGAAATAAGTGAATTACACTTTTTTCTTAAAAAAAATTATTACTACTTATTAAGGTTAAAACACAATTAATAAACCAAACAGACAAATTAAATTTTATAAAATGCATTAGTAATGCAAGTTATAAATTGTTAATTATCATTATTGTTTTCATGTTATATCTAAATTAATACAGATAATGAATATTTGCATGTCACTAATAAACAGTCATTAAAGATTCTAATACAATATATATAATCTGATCTTAAGACATGGAGTTTATGACTGTAATTAAATAACTTTAATGTAAAAGCAAAGTGCAATTTAATTAATCATGATAATGATTATGATGATGATGATGATCATCATCATCATCATAATCATTATAATTATTATCATCATCATCATGCAATTAGCTATTGAAGAATGTATGCTTCTCCAGTGTTTTCTGTCAAAATCAATTAACAGTAAAAGATCAATATTTATTTATATATAAAGACACATCTATATATATATATATATAAATGAACGTGTGTGTCCTATATTTCACTTTTCATCCAAAAGTACACATCGCACATGAATGGTTTGTACGTGGTAGTAGCCCCAAGTCTCCATTCGTGCACTATGGTAGTTGCGTCTCTATAGCTATAAGGGTGTGGGAGATATGGGCCTGAAAGTGGAAGATTTTCTATTTCGATTTTAAAAATTTTCGAATTTCAATTTGTATTCGAATTGGTTTGATTATAGAACGATTGTAAATGTTCCAGAAAATTGATCAAATTGAAAATAGTTCATTTGACTGGACATAAAAATTCTCTAATTAGTCTGGAAACAGGGGACCTAATTCTTGCATTCTATGCTATAAGGGTGTGGGAGATATGGGGTTGAAAGTGGTTGACTTCGAAGATGTGTAACAATGGAAGTGTCAACAGTGGAAGTGTTAACAATGGAAATGTTGAGTAACAAAGAAAGTGTTAATATAAAGTGGCATGCAAGATTTACAGGCAGTTTTTTGCGTTTTTGTGGGAAATCGAACATATTTTTAGACTCACATAAAAATTCTCTAATTAGTCTGGAAACAGGGGACCTAATTCTTGCATTCTGTGAAAACGGGTAAGATTGGCTATAATGTAATTATCTTAATCTTCACTATCGTTACTTTTCGCCCAGCGTAGCGGGTCCTTGCAGCTAGATTCTAGATTACTTAGAAAAAAAGTCTTTTAAATATAAAAAAAAATTATATTACATACAAATAAAAACCCAGTAAAGTGGGTCTTAGCAGCTAGTTAAAAAATAAAATTAGTGAAAAAAAAGATATATAATAACTATGTAAATATATAAATTATTATTTTTAAAATATTGAGTCTATTGGATGATGTTAATGTTATTTAGAATCCCATTCATTTTCTTTTAAAAATTCATATAAAATGAAAAAAAAAAAAGCTTATTTTTATCTATTTTAGTAATGAAATACTGTTTTAAATAAAACAAAAAAATTTCAATGTATTTTAAAGTGTTTTTCTAACTTGAAATTTGTATTTTGAATGAGCGTAAAATCATTTTTCACTTAATAAATTAATTATATTTCATAGTTTCTATTATAAAACCAATTGATTCTTACAATAGAGTTACAATAAGTTTTTCTAAACTACTATAATTTCTATTATTAAAGTGACAAAAATAATAAAATCAATTAAATATACATTTCTAAAATGGCAAGAATTACAAAATTTTATTTTCCAATTTAGTAATAAGTATTTATAATTGCTATGATTCTAAATAAAATGCTTAATACACTAAAAAATAAAATGAGGTTTCAAAGAACTAAAAATAAATCAATTGTGATTAATTAAATAAAATTAATAATAATTCTGCTTTAGTTTTCTCTTGTCAACTATGATACATCCACACAAATTCATCATCATTAAATTAATCAAATTTGTAGGATTTGAATGCATTTAAAAGCTTCAAAATGTTTAGCTTTAATAAAGTATTTATTGTATATTTATCCAAAGAAGCAGATATTTAAAATTTTAAGTTTAATTTTAAACTAGTTGGAATGAAGGTTTTCATTTAAAATTGAAAGAGAGAGAGAGAGGAATCAAAATATAAAGTATTTATATATTTAAAATTTAAAAATTTATGAAAAAAAAAACATTAGGAAACTAACAATGAGAAAAAAATCTTAAAGTGCAGTGCACTTTCCTTAATCCAAAACTAATTATTGTGTAGAATTGTTCAGATTAATGAGGTATTATATAAAAAAAGGAAATCATAACAGATTAATGACAAATATATTTAAAATATGCATACTGTGTATATTTATGTTAAATTGTTTGCTACATATTACTTTTATAAATTCCTCATATTTAAAAAAAAATCTATGGGAAAAAACTATTCACAAAGTTGACCAAAATCCAGCAATTAAACAGTTGCATAAATGTTTTCATCTACCTTCTGTTTAATTGCTGGATTTTGGTTGACTTTGTAAGTAGTTTTTTGTATATCCAGTATTGCATTGTTGCTTTTAAATTATCTATGATTTATTTTTGTTTTTAATTAGAACATTTAGTTCAAAATTGATTCGGATTAAGTGCATTTCATATTAGTAAAATTGCACTGAACATTTTCTATCCCTCCTTTTAACATTAAAGCAAAATAGAGTTTGTTTTTCCACTTGCAAGTGCATATAAAACCTAAAAACATATGTACACCATCATTCATTAGATGTACATTAGCACTAGATCTAAAAAATTATGCAAACGTGTAAATGATAAATAAAAAAAACTCCCTAAGAGCATGCCACAAGCCAAAAATAATAAACACAAACATAATTAAAAAATGCTGTATTAGTGAAGTGCTATAAAGCAAAGCATGTTAAAGCAAGATATTCCTGTATACAATTTGTTGCTAGCAAAAATTAATACATGTAAACATTAATTTAACAAATATGAAAATTTAAAGCTAAATAAGGCTAAGGGATACTTTCATTTCTTCTAATATAAAACTGTCATTAAATTCAAATATGATCATATTTTGACTTTAATCAAATTTTTAGAAGTCATGAAGCAAACTTATTATTAAAAAATTGTATTGAAATACAGAATGGCATAAAATATATGGAGGAAATAATACATTTAAACTGTGAAAATTTATATTATCAAATTAAAATGCTCATTGGTTGTATGTTTTATAGGATAGTAAAGTTTTGCATTAATTACATTCTCTAAAACTATCCTAATCAGGTGTTATATTTACTGAAGTTGCATTTGACACTTGGCAATGATGTAGAGTTGCCAGATTATAACCGTAGTTTTTTTAGCAGAGATTGTACTATCTAGTGGTATATTTCAAAACCTAATATATATTTTTTTGTTCTGAATTCATGTTATTGATTATTAAATACAATCCAGTTCATTACTGGTTGATAATTAGTTGTGTAAATATCTATATATAACTGATATTTGCATGATGGGGCAACGAATATGCTTTGCATGTATGATGAAGCAGCTTCTAGTGACTACATCCATGTTGTTATCTTTCCCTCTGTTTTTAACCAGAGATTTATCTCAGCTGGTTGGAAATCATCAATGAAAACCAAGATCTGGCAACCTTACCATGATGTATGGAATAAAACACAACTGAAAGCCATTCATGATTACAAAATATAAAAAAATGAGCCCAGTTCTCTCAATTTGTTACTATCAGTGTTTAAATATTGTTCTGTATATATAATATGATTTTCTGTAATTTTGGAATTGAACTTTCAGTCCTCACTTGTCAATGTAAAGTTAATAACTGAGACCTCAAACATTCAATTAGTGTAAAAGATATAGCTATATTAAGTTGAGTTTTTGAATTTGAGTGTTTAATGTTAAAGTAATTCCATAAGTTATACTATTCTTTCTATTTAGATGTCTCATCATATGCAATATTCACAATAAATCCGAAAATGGTATCATCTAACTCAGTGATTCTCAAACTTTTTCGATCCACCGCCCCCTTTGTTCCATAAAGTTATACCCAACGCCCCCTAACCCATTTTCTCTTGTGTGAGAAAAGGATTGGAAATATTCTTAGGAAAACTTTTCTATGAATCTCACACTTTGTGCCCTTACTGTACATTGTTCTCATCATCTGGAAACCATTAAACGCAATGTTTCCTCTTATCAGCCCCAATTTTGCCTTTGGTCACCGTTCAATACCCTGCCTCTATCATAGATCTATTCATCGCGCCAGAAGGGGGCGTTATTGCTTACTTTGAGAAACGCTGAGCTAAAATAAAAGTCAATGTGTTAGAAATATTCAAGTTGTGACCTTCAATAAAAAATAAAAAATATATAAAATGTCAACATTTTATATATATTCCGTCGAATTTTTATATATAGAATTTGTCTGCCCTCGCCCCTCTATATTTCCTTAACGCCCCCCAATTCTCTTTGAGCCTTCTACTGCCCCCCTGAAAGCCTCCAGCGCCCACAAGGGGGCGTTATCGCCCACTTTGAGAAACGCTGATCTAACTCATTTACTACATATTAAACTTTATTCCATACTTTTCTGAACAATTTTTAATATAAAAATATCAAGCTTTGAAATCTCAAATCATTGAACCTATTACAAAAGTATTAAAAATTAACTATGATTTACAATTGATTTAACTTTCAAATTAGAGCTAAACTCTATCTATAAAAATTAAGTATAATAAATAATTTAATAATGCAAAAACAATTATAAATCAAAAATAATGAATTATGAAAATTTTTATAGTATAACTTTAAAAAATTACTAATATTCTCTGTAATAAATAATTTTCAGTAAGGAAATAGAGACATTAAATTTTCTAACAACTTATTGCACATTTTATATCTTGAAAATAATTTTTTGTTAAATTATATTGTATTCAATTTTATTGTCTCAAGCTTTGAATAGTAGTTTAAATACTGTAGTAAGTAGAACTCTGATGTTAAGTAGTGCAGACACCTTGTTATTCCAGTAAACACTTTTTTTTGCTTAACTAACATTTCCAGCTGAACAATTATTACTGTTAATCTGATAACAGCTGATTTACAACTGAAATTTATAGTAATAGTATACTTAAATACGAATCTTACTTACTATTTACATCATACTTATTTAATAAAGATGAAGAGGAAAATATACAGTAAATTTACTATCAACCCTCTAAAAAGTATTCAATAAATTTTAAAAAATGATTCTTCTAATTAATATAATTAGATCTGCTTAAAATTAATAATCTCCAATTTTGATAGATGAAAATTAGTCATTCAATTGTATTGTAGACAGCCTTATTGACCGACTGGCTTTTTTTTATTTTCTTAAAAATATTTTAAATTAAAAAATCATTGCTACACAGAAATAAATTATGTTAAATGATTATTTATAAAATAAAAATTTGAGTTTTGTATTAATTTCCTAATTTTCTTGTTTATTATTGAAAAAAACTAATCCAAAATAATTAAAATTGATAAAAATTATCTCAATAGTAAATAGTTTCATCAGAAATTTTGAAATGCAGAATCATATTTCAAATTGTTTTAATCTACGATTAGAAAAAATCAATACTAAACACTTACATGTCATTAATATTTGAAATTACATATTTCAAAATTTTGTCTCCAAAGACTGATTTAAACACAATTTTCATTATTGCACTCTCGTTTTAGACTGATTTTCCAAATTGCATCGGAAGCTTTTATAACCACGCAGCATCACGTCGTTGCACAACAAAACATCAATGTCTTACAAATTAGTGTAAAGGCGTTGCATCATTTTAAATACAAACCCTATCACAATACATAACCATCATGTCATCATTGTCTAAAGGTAGATGTCACAATTATCTGACTAATTGTGAAATATTTATTAATTAATGGGCAAATCTAAAGATTAATTTCTTGTAAATAATTGCATGCAATACACGAATACTGCATAGTATTGCATGCAATAGTATGTAATGAAAGAAATAAGGTAATGTAATACCTATTTGTATTAAAATTATATAAAATAGTATGAGGAAAAGCAATGATATATGACAAAAATCAATTATTGATGTAAGAAAAACTTTAAATCAAAATCTTGCGTCATTAATTATGATTTAAAAACGATAAAATTTGATATTTAATCGCGATCGATCGATAACGATCAATCATCTGTTTAAATATTGTCACAACACGTGGCATAATGTGTCCATTTCACTTCATAGAGATATTCGTTCAGATATTAACCGATAAGCATTATTATTATTAATGTTACCTCACCGAAGTGGGCATGATCATCGACGTGATCGATATTTTCATCCGAATCAAATCATTCCCACGCTGATATTCCGTGTCCTTTAAATACGGTCAAACATATAAACAATTAAAACTGTTTTCGTTGGACGTTCTTGACATTCAGAAGTCAAATCTAACTTTTAGGGAAATTACATGCCAACAGAGGGCGCCTTATAAATTTTTCCTATATTATATATATATAAAATTTTAATTAATTCTATATTAAATATATAATTAATTTTTACGAAAATTAAAATTTCTCTCTAAATATTAATAAATGAAAAATATAAGCAATACTTATAAATAAAATTTACGTAAATTTTAAATATACGGTGGTGTTTGTTGCTTTAACGTAGTTAAATTTTATTATAGGAACTTATACTAAAAAGCCAGGCGATAGTCTTATGATTTAAATATTACTTTTAAGAATAAACATAAGTAAGAAAGATAGGAAAAAAATAAAATAAAATAAAAATTTCGCCCAGCGTGGGGCTCGAACCCACGACCCCGAGATTAAGAGTCTCGTGCTCTACCGACTGAGCTAGCCGGGCTGCGCGGTCAGCGTTTTCCATAAGAGTATAAGAATTTTAAGTCTTGTATTATATATGTGAATTTTATAAATTAGTTACGTATTCAATAATCAACATTGTACTTTAAGACTAAATCTCGATGTTAATTTTATGCAGAGATTTAATATTAAAGCAAATTGACTTTCGACACGTGTCAAAATATAAAATTTAAAAATTTTAATATTTTGACATNTATACTTCTATATTCGGAAATTAAAATTTCTCTCTAAATATTAATAAATGAAAAATATAAGCAATACTTATAAATAAAATTTACGTAAATTTTAAATATACGGTGGTGTTTGTTGCTTTAACGTAGTTAAATTTTATTATAGGAACTTATACTAAAAAGCCAGGCGATAGTCTTATGATTTAAATATTACTTTTAAGAATAAACATAAGTAAGAAAGATAGGAAAAAAATAAAATAAAATAAAAATTTCGCCCAGCGTGGGGCTCGAACCCACGACCCCGAGATTAAGAGTCTCGTGCTCTACCGACTGAGCTAGCCGGGCTGCGCGGTCAGCGTTTTCCATAAGAGTATAAGAATTTTAAGTCTTGTATTATATATGTGAATTTTATAAATTAGTTACGTATTCAATAATCAACATTGTACTTTAAGACTAAATCTCGATGTTAATTTTATGCAGAGATTTAATATTAAAGCAAATTGACTTTCGACACGTGTCAAAATATAAAATTTAAAAATTTTAATATTTTGACATATTCAAAATTAATTCCGTACAAAATTTTATACATGTAAAAATATAATATTTCGTGCAAAATCAAATTATTTAAATAAATTAAGTAGAAAAATACTATTTTAATTACATTTACCTTTCACGTGTTGGAAGCCTTACGAATCACTTCCTCCAAAAATTTGTTTGGAATATTTCTGCAATTTAATATTATTATTCGAAAAATGTTTATTTGTATTTATAAAATTAATAATAATAATTTAATGAAAATATAAATTTAAATACTTTTAAGAATTTAGAAAACTTCCGGTTCTTCGCCATATATTTTTAAAACCGGAAGTAACGTTTGGAAATTGAAAAACTAAATTTGCCGTTTAGTGCATTTATATGATATATCAAAATTCTTGCATTTGTCAAATATAGGATGTATTTGCATTGTATAAAGCTGCTTTAATTAATACAGATAGATAAGTAAGCCAATGCTATAGCACAGGTGTTCCCAACTCGTGTTCCGTTATTTGTTAAAACGTATTAAACTATGGAGAATCTCTGTACATAAAGCAAGCCCCCATCTGTCCATGCTTATTAAAACAAAAAAACCTGCACAGTATAGGGAACAAACGCTATTGCGGGCAAGAATGTACGAATGGTGCCGACAATTTGGTGAAAGATGAGAGCTGGTGATAAATAAAACACACGGACATGGTCGACCAACTGCAGTAACGCCAGTGAATAGAGTGGTTGCGGCCGAAGTTTTCATCTGTAAAACGTGAACGTCGAACGTCGAGCGCCGCTTACAAGATAGCGGCGCTCGACGTTCGACGTTCACGTTTTAGGCTGTGTACACACTAGGCGTTAAACGCGCGTTAGCAGCGTACACACCGCGCGTTAGCTCGGCGTTAGACGACCGTTTAGTGGAGCATACGCACTGGCTCAGTTTGGAAATGGACGTGAAAGTAATTGCTTGTGTGCCCCTCCTCCATCGTCACTATAAAAGACGATGGCAGAGGCAAAGAGAATTTTGGGTGCATCCAATATTACGAGATAGACTGACGCATGGAATGTTTCTGACGTTGTATCCAAAACTAAGACAAAATGAACCCAAGTTTTTTAATTCTTTTAAAATATCTATAAAATCATTTGACGATGGTTGGTCTTTTTTAGATTTCATCAACAAATAGATCAGTATCGAAATGATCGTTCTCCATTTCAGCCAACGTACGTCCACTCTACCCGAAAGCGCGCGATCGAATGTACAACAACATGGCAGCACATATATCTCAAAGCGCTGGGCTGACGCCCTCAAAACGCGCGTTTTAAGAAAAATCTATAAACGCGCTTTTAACGCGCGCTTGGCCAAAAGCGCGCGTTTGAGTGTGTATGCCTATGCAGAACTCTTGGTTCTTTAAAACGCGCGTTTAAAAACGCCTAGTGTGTACGCAGCCTTAAAGATGAAAACTTCGGCCGCAACCTCGCTAATATCACACGAGTTGAGCAAGTTATCCTGGAGAACCGGCTAGTAACCGTAAGACACATTGCAAACGAATTGTTCATCAGTGTCGATAGTGTTGAGAAAATCATCCACGAGCACTTACTGTTCCGTAAGATGTGTACCAGATACAGCTGACATGTGATCAAAAATGGGTACGCAAGAAGGCATATGAGCAGCTTTTGAATCGGTTTCATGTCGAAGGTGATTAGCTCCCAGCGATTAACATTTGTTTCGGTCCCTTAAAGAACACCTGGGAGGAACGAAATTCCAGACAGATGATGAACGTACCGGCTACGACGTAAGACCAATTCTATTTACGAGAAAGGTATCGGGGACCTATCCCGCTGTTGGGAACATTGGAGAATATTTCGAAAAATTGACGTAGTTTATATATGTTTTGGACATACCTTTCGATCTGTAGAAATAAAAGTCTCGTTTAACTTTGAACGACCCTTGTATATATACACAAATGTCTATACTTCTCTTTGCAGAAAGGAAATGCAGAACGAGAGATCCTAACGAAGTGTCGTCCCGTAAATTGTTACTCGTGACAATTACCGAATATACTTCTATATTCGAGATCTGTATCGGGGAAGAAAAGAACTCTTGTGTAAACATCTTTCTTATTCTTAGATCGAATTAGATTATAAGCATAAGAAGCTGTTTTCCAACTTATAGTACTAACTACAATAATGGCTAAAGTCTCTTTCCACATTGTTAGAATTTTGTCCTTTCTTCTATTCTTATTGTATTAATGTCTACTTAGGACTTATTATACTGGTGTTCGGTTTTCATGCAAAACTTGTGCATGTAATGGAAAATAACGGAAATAAATGTTTATTTAAATGTTATAATAGAAGTTCTTCTGGGAATGATTTATATATATTATGTAATTAACTACAAGGAAACTCACCATGTTGATGTAAACCTGCTGAAGAGGTACAGTACCTTGAGGTCCGAAATACAAATATGTGTTTAGTGTGTGTACAGGTGAAATACCAGGTGAAAAATAAATATTGTTTTTTCTGAATAAGAATTCCTCCTTTTGCAAAAAAACTGAACACCAGAAACTCGCCTGTAGGAGTATTTCCAGGTGCATTTCCTAGAAAAGCACAGCTGGAAGACGTTTTGTTAAAAGACAGTTAATTAAACCATTTTCGCTTTAAGTTAGCCGCCGTATGGAGGTGCAGCGAGGTTCACAAGCGCCGAAGACAGAAGTTAAATGCCTATCATCATAAATTATAGGCATATTACGTACTGTACTGTACCTCAAATGAAAATTGGGGCACACGAATATCTATTTAAACCCTTTCCAAGACAAAATGAAGCCTAATTGAGTAGTCTATATGTGCATTGATAAACATTTTTTAAATTACTTGTTTTATCTAAACATACAGCCAGCAGCCATTATCTTTTTGAAAACAGTACTACAGTATAGCCTCGATTATCCGACTCAATTGGGGACTGGGGTTGGTCGGATAATTGAAAAGTCGGATAACCGAAAAGTATGAAAAAATCCATTATTAGTATAGTATATTATTATATCCCATGTAATTAGTATATTAGTATATCGCTATTAACCTACTTCGCGTTGAATTTTCATCGATGTTAAGCCTAACAAAAATTTTTTAAAATAATAATCGTCGTTATCGTATCGTTAAAAATTAGAAAATGAAGCCTAGTTCCTTTCATGGTCGACCCAGTGTTGCCAGCTAAAACACGTAAAAATAATATTAAAGTAGCCAAGACATAGCCAAATATTGTAACGCCACATCACTAGCGGACATTTGAAATTTGCCGACTAGGACGGTCGGTTAACCGAGGTGTCGGTTAATCGGGGATCGGATAATCGAGGCTGTAATGTACTTTAATATTCAAACTTTCTTTCGGTATAGGTAACATTTATTTAATGCAATTTACTATATGTTCTTTACTATTTCTGTTAAACCTTTCATACACATAAAACAATTTATTTTATTCTTTATATTTTATTTTAAACAATTTTTATATGATTTTTATTTTCTATACAGTATTTTAATCACTGTAATAAATAAATTATAAATCTAAATCCAAAACACAGAGACATCTGTCGATGGGTAAACTAAAGCTCAAAAAATAACACAGAATAAGTACTGAGCTACTAATATACGATATATATATAATTAACAGTAAGTTTTAAGGCTTCAGTAAGTTAAATTATGACAGTTTTTTAATTGGTTTTTCAGTTTACAAATTTTTATAAATTATTTATAAATAGAGGAATAAAAATACTAAATAATTAAGTTAAATAATTTAGCTAATAAATATTATTTCTATTAGCTAATTTGTCAATAAACTAATCTCCCATATTAAAAGTTATTCAATTCATACCGGAATAATTCTTTTAAAAGTCACCCAATAAACATACGAGTATTTACGGGATAACTTCTCATATTTATACATTATACTGTATATTTATTTTTAGTTCTTACGCCCTATAATTTAAAATACACTTTATAATTTGATTGGATTGGATTGATGGGATAAGGCAACGTAACACGTGGGCGATCTACCAAGATGGAGTTGCATCCCGGGAGGACTTTCTATGGGATATTGGCTCCTCTCTTTAAATATTAGACACGTGAATAATACCCGGAAAGTTCCACGCGGCCATCTTGTTGGTCAGGAGCCAGTCAGTGACTTAATAATTTGAAATTTAATACTAAAAATTATATTTTACTATTAATTTTCGACTAAGTTATTGAAGTAAGACAATGAAGGAAAGCATTTTAAGCCATATTGTTTTATTCCTTTTGTTTTATTTAATACAAAAATGTTTTTTTTTTTTTTTACTGGTTTATTCTTCTGCGGAACGGGCATCGTTCGGAAGTTTCTTTAGAGATCAACAAACTGTAAAAGTGTAAAATAGCAAATTTATTACAGGTCTATTTAAGTAAAATATATATATATATATTATTTATTTATTTATTTTACAAAATATAAACATTAAAGACATTTTCGAATTAAACATTTGTTATTGTTTTAAACTAAACTTTGTGCTGTTTTTGAATGAAGATAACCTTGCTGAGGCAAATAACTTGAAGTTTTTTCTTAGTCAAGGTTGTTTAATGAATCTGTTTAAATAACCAAACAATGCATTGGCAAGATATCAGAGAAGATCTAATTGTTCGAAGGGAAAATAGACCTTGCAAATAATCGTTCATCCGAAAACATATGCAAAAGATGAAGCAGGAAAAAGAAATTCATTACTACTTTACGTACATTGCTCTTCATTTTTATATTATTTGGCAAACAAGTCGGAAATTTTAACTGATACTATATGCCTTATGGGGTGATATTCGATTGAATTAAGAACATTCAAACTTAGAATGTCTTTTTATACACAGTTGCTGATTCGAACTGAAATTGGATTAAATCCAAATCACCGACAGATTGAAAAGATGATTAAAACTTCTTAATATAGCTAATGTCAACAGAATTTTGTTATTTTATTACTATTTTAAAAATTTTCAAAGTTACTTCATATTACTTACCAAATATATATGAACTCCATCTTTATTTTCCAAGAACGATAAGGTAAAAAAATAAGGAGAAATTAGGGAATAATTGATGTTTCGAATAAGGTACGAAGGAAATTTATTAATGGCGATTAAAAGTAGGTTTGTTTTAACTATTTTCCGAAAAGGCATATATAAAATATTGAATAATAATCGTATAAAAAATTTTCTTGTATGGCCTCTTGTCGTTTTTTATTTTTGAATTTGTCGACTTAGAGCTAGAATCGATACTGCAAGCGAAATGCATGGTTTAAAAAAGACTGTAGTTAGTTTAATATCTACAGAGAAAGTATTCGTTAATTTTTAATAATAAATAAGATACAAACAAATCAATTTTCGATCAATATCATACGAACACTCCTGCAAATTTGATAATTAGTTATCAGACTGAGAGCTATGTTGAGTAAACGGGGGTGGTTTGTACGTTGCAGGAACGCCACAACTGGCATGGTGTTTTATGTAATCGTCGAATTTACCGGATTTTTTGTCTGGTTTGCTAACGGGTTGGAAACTGCTAACTTTTTCAACTGTGGGTTCAACGGGTGGCCATGTGGCTTTTCTGGGAGTTGAAGGGGAAACAAGAGGGGTCCTTCTTATAGAAGGAGGTGATGGCGAGGGATTCCAAGTCGTCGTCATTTTTCGTCCGAAAGTTGGAGATTGTGGGGTTTGTCTTCCTGAAGGAGGCCAGCTCTCATCGGAATCTTTAGAGGGTAATGACGGAGGCCATACCAGTCGTTTTCCTGTACCTAATAGGAAAAAATACATGAAAATTTTAATTGTAATAAGTTTTGAATGTAGTTAGAGTTTACTTACTAGTCGAAGTGAATCCACCTTTAGGCAAAGGTTTTACATTTGATTGCTGTACAGAAATAAATTTTACCATCAATCTCTTTATGATATCCCTAAGAATTGTCTAATAAAAATAGAATTACTTACTTTAGGAGGCCAAGCTGCTTGCATCCTTTTTCTGGTCGTGTTAGGTGTGGAAGCTGGAGATTCTGAAGATGAACGACCTGACTGAACTCGTCGAGATCTATGGCTCTGAGATGGTTGTATATGAAGTGTTGATATCTGTCTTTTATATTGTTGTGTTCCTTGTTGTTGCGTGTCACTTTGAGATTCATACATTCCCCTTTCACTTTGATAAACTGTACTTTGTTTAGTTTGTACTTCTTGAGTATAAGGTGAGGGTCCGTGTTTTTGTTTATAAATTTGTATGTTAGATTTGTATTGAGGTGTATTTAAGACTGCTTCTCCTTCCTTAGTTCCGAATTGAACTGTTGACGTTTGATGACCTTTTTGCATCTGCAAATTGGATTTATAATAAGGAGTATTTAAAACTGCTTCTCCCTCTTTAGTTCCGAACTGAACTGTCGATGTTTGATGACCTTTTTGCATCTGCAAATTGGATTTATAATAAGGAGTATTTAAGACAGCCTCTCCCTCCTTAGTTCCGAATTGAACTGCTTGATGAGATCTTTGCATTTGCAAATTAGATTTGTATTGAGGAGTATTTAGGACAGATTCTCCTTCTTTAGTTCCGAATTGAACTGTGTGATGAGATGTTTGCATTTGCAAATTAGATTTATATTGAGGAGTATTTAGGACAGCTTCTCCTTCTTTAGTTCCAAATTGAACTGCTTGATGAGATCTTTGCATTTGCAAATTAGATTTGTATTGAGGAGTATTTAAGACAGGCTCTCCCTCCTTAGTTCCGAATTGAACTGCTTGATGAGATCTTTGCATTTGCATATTAGATCTATATTGAGGCGTATTTAAAACTGGTTCACCCTGGCTAGTTCCGAATTGAACTGTTGTTTGGTGAGACCTTTGCATTTGTATATTGGATTTATATTGAGGAGTATTTAAGGCTGGTTCATTCTGATTAATTCCAAACTGAACCATCGTTGTCTGTCTATCTTTTTGCATTTGCATATTAGATTTATAATGAGGAGTATTTAATGCAGCTTCACCCTGATTAGTCCCGAACTGGACAGTTGATGTATGACGTTCATTTTGCATTTTCATATTAGATTTATACTGAGCCGTATTCAGCACTTCCTCATTCTGTTTCACTTGTGTTTGATATGTAGGAGAGCTGTGTCTATCCCTAAACATTTGCATATTTGATTTATAATGAGGAGTATTTAATAATTCTTCATTTTCTTTAAATTGAGGTTGCTGAAAAGACGGCGAATTTTGTCTCTCTTTTGTCTTTTGCATATTAGATTTATAATGAGCAGTATTCAAAATTTCCTCCGACTCTTTCACTTGGGGCTGTTGATAAGTGGGAGAGCTATGTCTTTCTTTGAACATTTGCATGTTAGCTTTGTAATGGGATGTATTTAGAACTTCTTCTCTTTGAGCGTCGGCTTGCTGCTGAGCATATCTTTCTCTTAACATTTGCATATTAGCTTTATATTCAGGTGTATTTAAAACTTCATCGCTCTCTTTAACTTGGGACTGATAATTGGGAGAACTCTGTCTTTCTCTAAACATCTGCATATTTGCTTTATAATGAGATGTATTTATAATATTTTCTTCTTGTACTTGAGGTTGTTGATTGGAAGGAGAACTGTGTCTTTCTCTGTACATCTGCATATTCGTTTTATACTGAGGAGTATTAATAATTTCTTCTTGCGTTTGATTTTGCTGTTGAGACATTGCTGTATATCGCTCTCTTAATTTTTGCATATTAGCTTTATATTCTGGAGTATTTAAAATTTCATCACTTTCTTTTACTTCAGGCTGTTGAGATGGTGGAGATACATATCTTTCTCTAAGCATTTTCATATTGGCTTTATACTGTGCAGTATTTAAAACGTCTTCATCCTCTTCTTGTGGTTGTTGGAAACTTGGAGAACTATGTCTCTCTCTAAACATCTGCATATTAGATTTATAATGAGCAGTATTTAAAACTTCTTCATTCTCCCTTACTTCAGGTTGTTGGTAACTTTGCTCACTATGTTTTTCTCTAAACATCTGCATATTGGATTTATAATGAGGGGTGTTCAAAACTTCCTCATTTTCTTTAATCTGTGAAAGTGGTTTAAAAGGCGAGCTATGCCTTTCTTGAAACATTTGTATGTTTGATTTATAATGCGATGTATTTAAAACATCATCTTTTTGTTGTATGTGTGGTTGATAAGGTTGGGGTCCATGTACTTGTCTGAATTTTTGCATATTAGATTTATAATGAGGAGTGTTTATGATGTTAGATTGATCTTGAGAAATATCTGTATTTTGCACAAAGTATGGTTGAGGAGAATAAATTTGTCTGTAAATAAAGTTTATATATATTAAAAATATAAAATAACATCAATTAGAACATTATTATAATCTATTATTACTTCATATTATTTTATAATATGAGAACAAACTTACTGTTGATTATCCGAAAGAGCTACTTCTGCATGTTGAGCCATAGTATCTGCTATATTTTCAGAAGAATATAATCCCATAGGGGAATTATATTGAGCATGAACAACAGCTTTTATAGTTGATGGTTCGTTCTGTCAAATCGAATATTAGTAAATTCTTTTAATAATGTTATTTATTTAATAAATAAATATACTACTTACCATCCCAATTGATTTCAAAATATCTTCTCTGTAAATAAAATATTAAAGTCAATTTTTATAGAAAATAAAGTATTTATATTAACTATTGAAAAACCTTATACTTTACCTTATAATAAATAATTCTAATCGACGAGAACTCTTTAATAAGATCTCTTCGACTTGAGCGTGTGTTAAATCTTGTATATTAACACGACCGATTTGAATTAATTCGTCTCCTTCGTGTAAACCAGCTCTTTCCGCTAAACTAGAGGATTCAACCTGTAAAATTTATCTGACATAAATCTTCAATATTTAAATTATAAAGTTCCTAGACAAGTATGCAATCGCTACTCTAACTGACTCGGCTAGCTACTATACATGCAGTATTCACTATTATTAGTTTACGTTGAATGGAAATGATGCCAGAAGTATACTTAGAACGACTAAAATACCGGTGCAGGGACTTTCGAGAATGTCATACGAATTTAACAAACTACAAATATAAAAACCAATATATAAAAATTTTATGTAATGATTACATTAATGCATTATAATTATCGATTTAATTATATTTAATCTATCGATGAATTAGATGAATGGCAATCTGTTTTCTTTGGAATCATCGCAACTTCTTGACACACCAGACTTAAGATGGATGCATTTACTAAGTTATAAAGTTCACATTCATCATTATTTTTCTTCCTCGATTTTAAACTATTTTTACCATAAAATTAAGTCCAAAAAAATCAGGCTGGAATTTTACATCAACAGCAGTAATATATAACACATTTAAGAAAAAGTTTGGCTGGTTTCCATTATAATATATAATAACCTTTTACATTTTTTCTTTTTTTTTTGCAATAAAATATAACGTATCTTCTTAATTTTAAAGTACATAAAACTAAGAATTAATTAATTTATAATTAATAATAACGATTTAACGTTAAAAAAAATTCATACTTACTTTATTACAAGATTATTAAAATTAATTTCAAATTTAATAATCGCTCAGTATGTAAATTAATGCAAAATATATCCTATGTATTAGAAATTGACGTAACAAATATTTGAGTTTTGTTAATGAGAAGTTTAATTTTGAGCCTTATCTCAATGAGTCATTCTTTACGTAAAGCTCACAAGACATTGTTTTTTGTTTTGTTTTATAAATAGACTCCCAGTCAGGGTCTTACTCTTGAAACTTAACCTCTTGTTTGTTTTTTTTTTCTCATCTGCTAAGCTGAAGATCAAGTTTAAAAGCATTGCTTACAGTAATGGTTGCTTTTTTTTTCTTTTAAAAAACTATATATATATATTTATCAATTAAATAAGCAATCTATTTGTTAAGTGTTAATGATAAAGCGTGTCGTCTATCTACAAAGCAAATTTAAAGCATCTCTTTTCTTTTTTCTAACAAACCTTCTGGACGTAATGAGGTTCTTCTTTATCTCTTCCTCCAGCCAATCTGAATCCCCATGGCTGGTTTGAATCTCTTTTCAATGCTATGAGAAATGGTCGTTGGAAAGACATATTCGCTATATTTCCGTTCGTTCGTGGTTTCGCCTTCTGATTCTAACTTAATATGAAAAGAAAGAAGACTCGCTTCTTCTAGCAACTGTGTCAGGGTGAATCATCTTTCCTAAATTATCAACGTGTCAGGTGTGAGACTGTGTTTTTGTAAGATATTATGTCATAAAATGTCCTTTGAAAACGTCGACAAAAATAATATGTCATATATACATTGACAAGAAACGTGTTTACAAATGAATTCGACGTTATTTTTAAAATTAAGACATTTTGTAATTTTACAAATGAGAATTATACGAGTTTCGTAAAGCGTAATAATCACAATATTCCTGTCGTATTTAATGTTATATAATTTATTTTAATTTGGAAATATTTTAATTACGTTAAACCAAACTACATACTTGACATTTAAATAGCTGTAAATGTGATTTGTCAATTATATCGTTCCATTAGAAAGTGCGTAAATGAAATTGCTTCATCACATTTATCTATTTTTAGGTAATTAGTTAACGAATGTACTTAGGAAATTCTTGAAACTGACCCATAATTTTTTTATTGTTTATTTAAAAAAAATAAAAATTAATACTATAATATTAGATTATTTGTATCTAATAAAGATGGTCTCACTATAATACTTGACTTATGGATAAAATTATAATCCAAATAATAAAACAGTCAACCTTATTGTTTATGCTTTGTTCTATTTTGAACTGTGTTTTTTTTTTCACAATTGTAGAATAAATCTATTAATAGAATACATAACTTTACTGGAGACACAGGAAAATATATAACTTTAATTCGTTTTTTTTTAAGGAAAAAATTCTTAATTTTACATTATAAATATTATTGAAAATGAAATATTTCCATTCTAACTTGGGGAAATAATTTCAGGAAGACAAAATTTATATTCTTTTGTTTTAAAAAAAGTTATTTATTCGAATTTTTCTATATTGATTAACACGTTAACAAGATAAAGATTAAATCGATGTTACTTTCTTAATTGTTAGAAATAAAATGAATACGTACCGGCAATACTTCAGCGGAGTTATAACTTCTTAACTCAGCTTTCTCACTAAAAATGACATCCTAAATTTCTTCTGATAGGTCTAAATCCTCGATTTTTGGCCCTCTGGGAAAATTTATCACGTATTCCTTCAAGGTTTTTTTTTTTATTGAAAATTTCCCAAACGAATACTATATTATTAGAATACATCAATATATTGTGAACGTTATTGGTAACATATTTTTCATTATATTTACTTATTAATTATATAAAAATATATTTTTATTTTCATTTTAATTTATAATTTTTCTTGAATAAATATTTTAAATATGCCATAAAATAATTCTATATTTTTCCAATGGAGTTTTTCAAAAAAAAGATTCTACTTTAAGAAATGAGCAGGTCTCTCTCTCTATATATATGTGAAACATAGAACAGAATTAGAAATTGCTATATTGACTAAGTACTGAGAAATGTTGAGTCAAAACTGCTTCAATCTTTAAATAATTTGTTTATATATAATCGAATTTCGAGTCTTTTAAATAATAATAATAATGTAAATAAATAATATAAACCTAATCAAATTCTATTAATTCATATATCAGTTGTTAATTTTTAAATGATGAACTTATAAAAGTCAAATAAGTGTTTATTTTTGTTCGAATATTTAATACTACTATATAAATAAATTAATTAATAATTGAATAAAAAATATATATAAGAATTTTAAAGGATAATTAAATAATTTGAATTAGTATAAAGAAAGCAAAAGTATATTTGGTTTATAAAAAAAAAATTAATAACATGATAATTTTAAATTACAGATGAGGATTAGGATTTACTTGATTCAGTATAGTGAGAAATAGTAGTCTATTTGTATTTTTGACATGAGAAATTACATTTCTTATGAGACTCATATTGGCTCTAAATATTTTGGGAATTTATATAATATTCTCCACTATCAAAAGTAAAATATGAATGAAGATTTATTGATGGCCTACTACACCTGTCCTTTATTTATATAGGTTAAAATATCAATAACATGTCTTTCTTTTAGTCTCCATGTCATCACTAATCACTATCACTGTCAATATCTAATAATACTGTCTGTATTCTTCATCTTAAATTTACCTATTTTATTTGTCAACCTCTAAATCATCATCTCTAAGTTATTATGTGTCTGTAAATATGTTGAATATGTTGTCTAAATAGTTGAAATTTCCTTTTTCCTCTAACAGTCTATATTTGAAATCAAAGAACTAAATCTACTGACTTTTAATTTCCTTTTCTAACCTGTTCCTAACTTATTTTGGCTCAACTTTAAGCTCTCTCTATCTCATTAATAAACACACTATAAATTGTGAATAACAGATATCATAGCTATTTTTTTTTTTACTGCAAACTACAATAATTCACCTAATAAATAAATAAAATATATGAGCTTAACCTTATTAAAACCGAGACAATTTCATGTCTATCTACAAAGCAAATTTAAAGCATCTCTTTTCTTTTTTCTAACAAACCTTCTGGACGTAATGAGGTTCTTCTTTATCTCTTCCTCCAGCCAATCTGAATCCCCATGGCTGGTTTGAATCTCTTTTCAATGCTATGAGAAATGGTCGTTGGAAAGACATATTCGCTATATTTCCGTTCGTTCGTGGTTTCGCCTTCTGATTCTAACTTAATATGAAAAGAAAGAAGACTCGCTTCTTCTAGCAACTGTGTCAGGGTGAATCATCTTTCCTAAATTATCAACGTGTCAGGTGTGAGACTGTGTTTTTGTAAGATATTATGTCATAAAATGTCCTTTGAAAACGTCGACAAAAATAATATGTCATATATACATTGACAAGAAACGTGTTTACAAATGAATTCGACGTTATTTTTAAAATTAAGACATTTTGTAATTTTACAAATGAGAATTATACGAGTTTCGTAAAGCGTAATAATCACAATNACTTCATTGCAGGTTCAAACACAAAACGTGCTGATATCCAAAGTTGCAAAAAGTTTCTGAATTTTATATTTCACTGATTTTCCTAAAAATTATGTTACTGTCAGATGCAAAAATCAGATTGGACAAATTTGGGCATTTTTACTTAAACTTTTAATTTTTTCTACATAGTAAGTTTATCTACAATCTCTGATATTTTCATATAAATAATTATACTTTAGCTCATTTGCAGCACAATGTGGCAATGTGCAGAATGAACTGACCTTGTGGGCCTAATCCGGCCTGCGGGCCATAGTTTACAAATAATTACAAATGATTAGCAACATGTATAAATTTGTCTATCAATTTAATATTGTTATATAAATTTTAGACAGCTTACAAAAATTAATAAACAGATTTTGAAAATAGAAGTCATAAGTTTTAAACTTTCAGAATATTGCATTTAAAACAAAATTTTACTTTTAATTAAAAAATAATTTATTCATTACTCTAAATATCTTTTTAAAATATAAAGTATAAATGGAACATTCAGTCATTTCTTTACCACAATATTTACTTTAATTCCAATACTCAGAAAAAACTGATAAAAACATATCAATTAGTTCTATTTTTATGTATTAAGTAATACATATAAATATAAAATGTAAATTTAGAAATTGGCATTTTATATTTATTAATATTTAATTATTTTTTTACAAAGGCATTTGTATTTTGTTAAGCATCACTTAATTTTAAATCTAATTCCACTCAAATTTTTAATGGTATGTTTATTAGTACTTTAGCAATAATCTATAAAAGTAGATAATAATTTTACAAATAATTACATTATATTTGTATTATAATGAATCATAATTATATTTTATAAACAATAATTAAATTTAAACTTATAAAAAAATACTTAAAAGTAAAAATATATATATGTTTACTTTATATGGTGAAATATCAGTAACTACTGGAAAAGCAAGTAATCCCATCACATGCTGAACATCTTTCAACTGATCATCTTCTAGATTTGTAAAATATTTTCTTGCATGTCTGATTGAATAAAAGAATTTAAAAAATTATGATATATTACTCTAGGAATAATAATATTTATATTGTTATTATAATTATGTTCATATATAATAAATATTGATAGTTTTTACAAATCTAAATAATAAAAATAATCAAGGATTTAACAGCATCAAGGAGTTAAGATTTATACAGTATAGTGTTTTCAAAAATAATTGTTAGAAAAGTTAAAACTATAATATACCGTGTTTCCCCGATAATAAGACATCAGCAGAAAATAAGACCTAGCACAGGTTTTGCTGAATTGCGAAATATAAGACCTCCCCCTGAAAGTAAGACTTAGCGAAGTTTTTTCTAGTCGTAACGGTCATGGACAGATGGTTGAAAGTGGCCGTTGACTTTTTGAAAGTACAGTCACTGATTGGTCAACACACAATTACGCCACACGGCATGATTTGCATAAGACTATGGCTTGAGAATCACAGATTTGCATAACGTTATGGCTGGTGATGGCTAATTGGTCGGCCGGGAATCACGCCACATGACATTTGCATAGTGCTACGGTTCAGTAAGCACTAATTGGTCATCGAGTCCGATGTTGACGCTATAAAAAGGCGACAGTTGGACACACCGGATATACGTTACTCTCGTCTAAGTTCGATTTAGGAATTTTTTTGTTCAATAATAAATGTGAATTCTTCTTCTTGGAAAAAATAAGACATTCCCTGAAAATAAGACCTAGTGCATTTTTCAGAGCAAAAATTAATATAAGACACTGTCTTATTTTCGGGGAAACACGGTACATGAATAATTTGTTTTATGCCACTTCAGTTTAATTCCACTTCATTTTTGCACTTCTCACAGATAGTGATTGAATGAGTCCTGACTATGCCTAAGCCAAACTGATCCTACTACCTTTCTTGATGACCACTTCTATTCTCCAGTCCCTTTAAAAAGTGTTTTCTTTTTTCCTCCTAGTTGCTCTTAGTTTTTATAGGTGCTTATTATGTGCTCTTCTTTTTATTAATATACTATTTTTAAGACAACTAGATAACTAGTCTAGACAAGAAACTAAAAAGCAACATAAATCATTGACAATCAAAAAAAAAAAAAGGAAGTATTTGGCAAATAGAGAAAGTTGAAACTCAAACTAGACATCTATTTTTCAGTTTTAAGCAGGAAATTTTCTCTTTCTTTTTCTCAAACATTAAACAATCTTCAATATATAAATTTCATAAAATATTTTCCAAGTATTTTGTGGCAATTATTAAAAATAATGAAATAAAATGTAATGCATTTACATATGTTCTCATTATGTTTTTGTTTTCAATTTACAATGGGAATCTCAGGAACTTAAATGGCATAAACCAAGTCATACCTGTACTGTACATGCAATGTAAACTACATTGTTTTAGTATTTAGAAAAATACAATTTTAACACAGTCTTAGTATATTACAAGCAACATAATTAGACACTAGTGTAATAATATTTCTTTAAATGCACTTTATTATCTAAAATATTTAAGATTGCTTTTTAAAATTCTTCTGATATTGATAGCTTGTAATTATTACATATGAAAATGGATTTTTGTTATCCTACAAAAATTTTGACAGCATTTTCTAATCTAGAATGATTATCTTCTCTATATATATGAAAGAATGCTTAATTATGTTTTTAAAATATTTAATTCTGATATAAGCTTTTTAATAATTTTAAATATCACTTTTGATCAATGATCCTAAACAAAACAGAACTCTATATTTTAACTGTATTTTCTTGACATTACATTACATTAAATTTTAAAAAATTCATTGTCTTTCCAAAAAAGGAAGTTGGATAATAAGCTTTCATCAATTAAAAACAGAGATGAAATTTGTTTAACATATTCTAGTGCTATTATTTATATTAGTCTTACAGTATATTAGTCTTATTTATGTAGAAAATATTATCTACAATATAATCTTTATGCATCAAACATTAATATAATGTAATAAAATATTATACTAACATTATAAAAATATTATCTGCACCATAAATAATTNTTTTATTGCAAACTACAATAATTCACCTAATAAATAAATAAAATATATGAGCTTAACCTTATTAAAACCGAGACAATTTCATATATTAAAAGAATTTCGAATGTTTACAGCTGAATCTCCATATACTCAAGCCAAATTTACGCCGCGAAGCGATTGAAGCACCCGAAGCGGGAGAAACATTTATTACGCCACTATCGTAGCATTAGAGCTTTTGGCAGCTCAATGACCAATATGTCTATCGACTCTGTTTTTTAATAACTAGCAAATATGTCCAGCATTGCCCGGTGAAAAAGTAAAAAGAATAAACATTAAAATGAAAACCATATTAAAAGTTAAAACTTTGATTTAGTCAACCATTGTTATGTTTATCACGAAATGTCAAGGAGATAAAATCAGAAGAGGAGCGTAATTCGCATGGTACAGCGCTCGCTTTGCATGCATAAATCGATACTCGAAATCTCCATTTAATAGTATTTTTCTTTTTCCTCTAAGCTTCGTCATACCTGGAGACGTGGTACTCTGCTACCGACTTTATATGGACGAGGGGTGTCCAGGGTTTCACGATAATCTATATTTATCACATAGTCCCACAGAGTAAGCAAGAAGAATTTGGACTGATCGACCAAAAAAACTAAGACAAATTATTTTCCGAAATTAGGATTTGTTATTATTTCAGTACATTCGAAAGAAATGTCACTGGATAAATATGTTGACGATTATAAGAGAACGAAAACACTATAATCAGTTCTCTAAAATTTCATGCATTCTTCTACAAGAAATAGTTCGCAAAAGTAAATACTCCCTAACAATTGTTTCCGGGACTAAATTTATAACAGTTAATGGAAGTTTAGATAGATTGTTATTAGGACACTGCTGTTACTTTTACAATGAAACAACGCGAAAGTCTACATTTTGAAGTGTACAATGACGAGGTGGCCGCTTTACTTCGTTTTAAGCACGCAGTTACAATACAGCAATACAATCATATTTTTCTTCTTGTAAAAGTCAATGTTTTTTTTTTCTTTTTTTTTTTTTTGGTTTTGAAGAGGGAAGAGATAGACATGAAGGTTTTGGTGAGGATTTCTGGTGGTACACGAAATGCCATGAAAAAGGAAGAGGGAAAATTCCAAAATTTATGGCGTGGTATATGGATGACACCTAATTGATAACGCGTGATTAAGTTAGGGGACATCCATAAACCGTGGAAAAGAGTGGAACCTCGTGGAAATGATTTCACTGCTTTTTTCCGGGGTCCATCCCACAATAATCTTGGTATTCTTTTTAACTCATATATCCACAAATACGCATAACTTACCAGCTTAATATTTTTTCTTCTCAATTTCATTAAAATAACAACGTTCTTTCCCATTTTTAAAAACACGTCTCTAAACTTACTCAGAAGACTTGTTTTTTACAAATTCATCGGCATATTCAGCCATGCCTACAATCGGGGGAGAAATTTCCAACATATCTGGGTCTTCTCGTCAAACTTTCTGAACTAACACGAACTCGAACCCAGAACAGAGTTCGGGCCGCACAATGCTAAATAAGAAATCTAATTGGACGGAGCAAAGAATTCTTTCGTGTATCTTTGAATGGTAATCAGCGAGTCGTGTTTAAAATGGAAGAGTTAAAATGATTTATTCGTTCATTGTAATCATAATGACTCAAGACCAATTTAACACTTGTGTATTCAAGAAACAATTTGTTGAGAAAACTAATCAAAATGAAGATCGAGAAAATTTAGTTATTTATACAGTATAATAGGCCTATAAGTAAAATCCAGGAAATATTCGGCTAGGCCCACAATGAGACGGCCGGATCACCGCCGAAAGTTTATTATTTTTTTCCGACCCCCGGGATTCGATTCCTGATTTATTTTAGCTTCACTCGTATAAGGTAACTCGACAATTGGGCGATCTTCCGAAGAGAGGATGCATTCCGGAAGGTCTTTTATGAGAAACTGTCCCTATTTAGGTGTTATCAACGTGAAAACCCGGAAAACTCCACGTGGCCAGCCCGTTGGCCAGGCGCGAATAGATTCCTGGTACAGTGCCTAGATCGATAGGTACCGTACCATAAATTTGTAGCATTAAAAGTTTACCTCTATGTATCAGAATTTTCTCTATAATGTCATATTGTAAACCATATTTTACCTTAAGATTTTATAACAATCTTAATACAATTAGTTTGGAATAAATAATAATTCACTTTGTAAATTTTCAAAATATCATATAAAAGAAAAATTATTCTCCGTGAAAGTTCTTTAAAGAAGCATACAGTATTTATTTCACAAGTCATTTATAAAGCTTCATATTAATCATTATGATACTTTGATTTTAATTACATTTAATTATATTTGCAAATAACTTAGTTTCAAAAGCAGTTTTTCTACAAGATTATTCATAATTTCTATTGAAGAATAAGTCAAATTCAATATATATATATTTTACTAGATTATTCCTGATAGAAAAGTGAGTTGAACATGTGTAAAGTTCACGTTGTCACAATTATAACTACACTCTGACCATTTTTATTTACATTACGAATACTTTCTCAGCTTCTTTAATATCAAATACTTCTTTTGTTCTAGGACAAATAACCTTTCCATTATGTTCGGCAGCCATTTGTTTAGTTGACTGAAAAAAAATATTAAATTGTCAATTATATATTATAATAAGTTTGAATTCAACACAAATTCAAAAATAAAAAGATCATTTCATCCAATTGTTTTCTTATTCATAATATAAACAAAATTGACAAATTTATGAGTTGTTTGACTGCTATAATAATTAAATTCTTTGTATAAAATATATGAAAAATAAATAAGGTTTGTTTATGTGCTGAATACAATAAATAGCAGTTAGCTAATGCTTGGATCTTAAATATTAAACAGTAAAACTTCTAAAAGATCTACAAAATGAACACACCTCTTAAGACCACTTTTGTCTGGAATGGAGCACCAAGTCACCTCTTTTGTGCAAAGTAGAGGAGGAATTTCAAAAGGTAATTGTATAATAAAAAATGTCATGCTTAAACTGAGCAAAAATTAATGAGTTTTTCCATTCGCAATAATAAAATAAATTAAAATATAGTATCATTAAAGTATGGTGTTTTATTTGATCTAACAAAAAACTTTTCCAAAGTGACCTTCTCTCATAAAGACTATTTTTGCTTGAAAACTATTGGTGGTCAACAAAGTAGGGGTTTTTACTGTAATTTTATTAATTTTTTTTATATAATCATTGTAAATGTTAACTAACGCTCTATTTATAATATGCAGATATAAACAAAACTTTATATTAGTGTTTTTAATTAAAATAATATAGCTTTTTAAATAGTTTTTATGTTCCAATTGGTAGAATATATATTTTTTATTATATATGTTTAGTTAAATGTGTCTTCAAGACAGTTGTAAATATGAATTAATATACTTGTTATTCATTATTGTTATTTTCAAAATTTTTACTGAATATTAACTGGACACAATAAAATTTTACATATGTTAACTGAAAAATAATATTAAGTTGCTTCAATATCAATTAATACTCGCGGCAACACTGTTATATGGTTCAATAGAATTACTGAACTCTATATCTTGGCAAAATGTTGATTAACAAAAATTATTATTATTATTATTGATTTATGTTTGTTTTTAATTTTTGTTAATTTATTAATCCATTTAAACTGATGGGAGAAGAAATAAAACAGATTTATATTGAACATTTTTCAACCTTTCTCACACTAAAATTTTTTGTCAACATTTTTTATTAAGTGTCTACTGCTAAGAAATATGCACAATTGTCCTGAATCTGAAATTTACACTTTAAAGTTCTTGTTCTTGCAACAATGTAATCCTAATTTATTTTGGTAACCATTGAGCAAGCACTATTTGTATATTTAATTTGTGATGGGAAGCATCAATTTCCATAGATAACATTATTGAGTGAATGCAATTTTTGTGTTTTGATTCATTTACATTGAAGTAAATCAATTAATTTTAAGTTGGACCAAGGCATATAAAGTAACTAAAGTACTTTGCAAAATGTAATACACTGTGCTGAAATTTATCATAGGATAAGAATAATACTAAAGCAATATTTTTATTACCAAAAATATATATAAGAAATTAAAATGTCTTCACACTTTAGTCATGTACAATCATCAAAAATAGCCTTCCTTTACAGAGATGACCTTTTATTACAGGCTGTGCCTCTGTAAAATTATGTAAAACAGTATAAAATGTCTTCTAACCATTTTTTTACATAAATTATCAGATGGCTCCTTAGTTTTAAATGTTATTGCTGGAAAATTTATGCAACTCTATGCTGGTTTTTTGAAGATGTTATCCAATTACCTTAGAATGCTCTTACCTAACTTTTCAGATCATTGTTTTTCATTAGCTTTTTAAAATTGTTAAATGGGAAATGGATAATTTTGAATTGATACATTGATTATAAATTATACAAATTACAGTATGATTCATACACACCACAGTTTCAAAAGGAGGAATCTTTTGGTTATTTTAGTTGAAACTGTGTATTTTTTTAATTATTGGCTTATCACCAGAGGATGTTTTAAAAAACTGTTTTACATAACTTCACAGAAGTTTAGCCTCTAATAAAAGGTCATCTCTTAAAGCAGTGATTTTCAAATGGTGTGACATGAAAGAACCCTGCAAAAATTTTTTAAAGGTTATTAAATAAACCATTTTGGAAAGAAGCCCAAAAAACAATAAGTGTACATGTCAAAATTAAAACCTCTTTAAATTGATTATATGCGTTTTTCATTGTTATAATGAATAAACATATACATAGAGTAGTAAAAAATATATAGGCCTATTCATAAGCAAAATTATATGAGCACAACACCGGGTTATTTCATTTTGAATAAAATTTTCTTTAAATCAAAAATTTATCTATAACTACCCACATTTTTTTTCAAATTCTTTTTAACATAGAAATAGCGGAACATTGGGCAGGTTTCTAAAGACAATTATCATGCTACTATTAAATGCAAATTAAGACTTAATGTTAATTGCTTTTCTGATATGAATGAAAATTATTAATTTAAATAGCTATTATTGTAACCTACTGCTATTTTAAGAAACAACAATACTGTTATATTTAATTTACAAAAAATATAAATAAAAAGAATTAGGTTAAGTGGCAAGTAATATGGTGATAGAATGTTTACAAACAACTTTAGATCACAAGATTTTTTCCGCAGAAATTTGTGTCACGGAAATTTAATTATAGGTTCAAGTGCGCCTTGAGATAAAAACAGTTGAAAAACTCTGTCTTGAAGGAAGACTGTTTGTTCCTGGTGATTGGACATGATGGAGGTTTGAAGACATTTTAGTTTCTTCTATATATTTTTAATGTAAAAAGGTGCTATCAACCATTTTAAATGAAACTAAGTATTTTTCTTATCATGTGATAAATCTCAACACAGTGTATTTAAACAAAAACATGTAAAATTTCAATAAAATTAATGTTTTGTTTATTTGTTTGGATTTTATCAAACAAAACAAAAAAAATCTAAATGGCATGGTTTTCATTGGTAGAACATGCATTTCTATTGCAAATTTATTTAAATTTAGATTAATCCTAAAAGAATCTGTTAAATTTCAAGTTTGCATAAAATTTCAAATGTAGAAACAGGGATAAAAACTTCAGAAGACAGCTTAATTAGAAAATTGCTTAAGTAAAAAATTAATATGCTTATACATTGAAAAATGAGACAAAAAGAGATGAAACCTATCAATTTTAGTTTCTTGAATGTAAGTGAATTGAAAGAATTATAATTAATTTAATAGTTAATCACAACCATTAAAATTTAACAGTTTGTTCTAAGAACAACTTGAATTTGAATGTTAATTGCTACACGAAATACACATTCTACATGTTCTAGCAGTTTGTGTAGAGCTAACAATGTATAGACATAAGATATATTATATTATTTAAGTATTATTTTCTTATTATATTGTTAAAAAATTATTCCATACTTTATTTACCATGGCATTCAATGTTTTTAATTATAAAATTGATAATTTTAAATAAAAATTATTATTAACTTCTTGTTAATATTAATTATACTATTTGAAACTGATATAGTATATATCAAAAAACAAAATTAAAAATTAAATAAAATATTACTTACAGCTTCCCCATAAACATAACCATTAGGCAACATCAAAGGATGATTATGTTCATTTAAAGGTTGTCCAGAAATGTAACATACAAGACGAGATTGAGAGCAATGAGCATATGGAAGAGATTGGGCCAAAACATTTAAAGAGGGACTACAAATAGGACAATCAGAATTTCTTTCACCTTCAGGCTTGTAGCAATGACTTACAAGAATTAAAGAACATTTCAATAGATCAAATTTAATTACTATTATAATTTAAAAATTAATCATTTTGATTTAAAAAAAAAGGATACGGAGTTTTAAGAGCAGATAATCCTGCCTGAAGAGCAACCGAAAATACTGAAAAATTACTAAGTTGATATAATTTAAAATTTTCCTGACGAAATTGTTGAACTAAAGTATCCCATCTAGATTCTTCTAGCAATTCCTATATTAAAAAAATAAAAGTTACTTAGAATATTAGATTAACTTTCTTAGTAATTAAAATATTCTTTGTATTACATTTGTTTTATATGTCAATAAAAATCTATTTATAACAAATTGTAGCTGTTTCAGTTATATAATACAGGGTGGGCCAACGAAAACGAAATGGCAGAGTTATCGTGTTCGTCCAAGCAAATCGCTTGGACCACGATAACTCTGCCATTTCGTTTTCGTTGTCTCACCCTGTATTGTACAGTTTTAATTGTAGATATATAATACTGTGAAATTTAATGATATAGACAATATATATCCTATCTTTTCTGAATTTTCTAATGGTAGTTGTTTAATATGTTGATTAAGTAACATCTCTTCAATCTGAAAAAAAAAAAAAAATCTTCCAGTTGTTGCACATTCAAAAACTAATTCTAGAAATGTCAGTGCATTCTATCAAACTTACATCTTAACTGCTGGAATCTGACAGCATATAGATTTCCATTAAATATGAAAATTTGGATTATTATTTCTACTATATTATTTTTTGAAAATTTTCATCAACAGATCATCAGACTAATCATCTGATTTATATTCAATAAATTTTGTTTTTTAACATTTTTGGGATAAGATCGTGTATGTGGGTTCCCAGATGAGGTTCGTACTCGAGTAAACTGAAATTCTTGCGTGACACAAGATGTAAACAACGAGACTCTGAACTGTTCGAGTATGTGTCAAACTATCTGTCAAGGTCTTAGCGGAAGATAAACTCTAATACGAGTGCTCATAAATAGGTAGATCATTGACTTGCGAGTCTATAAAATATTGGCTGAGATAAAACTTTCGAACAAAAAAAAAAAGGGGAAATTTTTGATAGATGAAAGATGAAAATGATCGTTAAATTCTTAGACGTCAAAAACTGGTAAACAACGGCCTGAGTTATGAGTGCAGGTGTTATTGTTTTATAAACAGTCATCAAGCAGAGTCGACAAAGAGGTATCAGATGGACACCTCGAATCGGACCTTTCCCACAACCCGAAAATATTTTGTCTTGCACCTGGAGACAAAGGAGAGACCAATAGGGAAGCGAGGAATGAGACGAGGGACCAATCCGAAATGCAAATAGCGAGGGAAAAACAATAAAAATCAGAACTTTAAGGTCGAAAAGAGAGTCTCCTCTGGATTAAGCCTACAGTTATGCTTTATCTATTGTGTTGTGCTACCGCCGATCACCTAGGACACTGCAGCTTAACACCGAACATCTGCATCGTCCAGTGATCCTTCTCATCCACCCAGACTATGACTGATCACCCGAACTCTCACCATTTCATAGGAACACCAAGATTTTGGAATTGTCCAATATCAATATAAGCATGAATTCAAACAAATAAATGGGTTTTCTCTTGTAAAACACTTGTTCTTCATTTGCCTCCTTCGCCACCACCCACATACTCGGTTTCCCTTAGGCTCAATTCTGACACAGGATAAACTGTACCCCCCTTTAAGTCAGCAAAACTTACATGTATAAATGCGATTCCTGCCTTTCTATTTTTAAACTTGTAATGGTCGCCGTCGCGAAAAGACAGTTAAGGAAGCGACCATGGGATTTTGAATGCGTGATTGCTGATTGGTTGAAGATCACACCACTCTACATATTTGTGTAGTGCTACAACTGGTAACTGTTGATTGGGCAACAGGGAAACATGCCATACGATATATTTGCATAGTGCTATGGCTTGGTAAGCACTGACTGATCATCTAGCCTGCTGTCGAAGGCTATAAAAAGGTTAATGTCAAAGCAGGAGATTTAAGTTCGGCTTAGGACTTCACGTCGGAAGCAAGTTCACTTCAACATGAGAACTTCAGGAAGTTCGCTTCAGAAGTTTAGGGTATACATCAGTTTCGTCTAAGTTCAGTTTGGAACTTCAAGTGTGCCTCAAAGTTCGAGTCAAGTCTGGATTCTCTCGCTGTCTGTTCTTTAACCACCAGAAGAAGGATACTTCTAGCCAACAACTCATTGATTTGTCGTAAGGTGTCTTCTTGATGGACTAATTCAACATATTAAACTATCTGAACTTTGTTAATGTAATTGGTGCAATGACTTGGTCACCAATTGTGTGAACTACGAACATTGTAAACTTCACTAACATTTAAATTAAACTGTACTTACATATATGTTTGGAGAAATCAGTCGAAGTTGAAGACTCTGTGCTTCTTGTAATTTTCCTTCTAAAAATAGTTTGTGTAAATTGCATAATGGTTCACCTAAAGGATTGGCCAAAGCAAATATACCACCTACACATCCTGATAACAAAAAAGAAAAAAACTGATATTAGGATACTGAAACAGAATTATTAAATATTATGCAGTGCTTTATCATTTGTAAGAGTTTCAAAATTATAGTTTGTTTCTGATGGAAAGATATCACATTTTACAGAAACATATATTATAAACATAAGAATATCATAATAATTTGAAATCACAGATATCATCTCAAATTTAATCCAAATCAATCTAGAATTTAACTAGTACAATAGAACCCAATTATCCAAGGTAATTTGGACAATGCTACCTCAGATAACTGAAAACTCAGATAAAATAAACAGTCATGGCACTTTGGATTTAAAATTACAAATGTAAAAGACTTATAAGCATCTTAAATACTTTAAGCCTCTTTTTATAACTTAATGAATTTAATTATATGTAAGAACAATGTTTTTTACATCATTTATTATAAGTTAATACATACTGTACAATAAAAAATGTGTATTATTGTAGTTACATATTAATAAGAATGGTTTGTCTCACATAAAAGGTAACAAAAACATAAACATAAGCCCAACAGTTATATTAAAGCCAAATGAATGCAGGATTTGGGCTATATTACTACTATTAATTAATAACTAAGTACTGAGTAATTTGGCACTAGAAGTAGGCATTGAGTGCCATCTTTTATTAAATTTAATAATTATAATTAAATTAAAATTTATNAGCACTAATTGATCATCGAGTCCGATGTTGACGCTATAAAAAGGCGACAGTTGGACACACCGGATATACGTTACTCTCGTCTAAGTTCGATTTAGGAATTTTTTTGTTCAATAATAAATGTGAATTCTTCTTCTTGGAAAAAATAAGACATTCCCTGAAAATAAGACCTAGTGCATTTTTCAGAGCAAAAATTAATATAAGACACTGTCTTATTTTCGGGGAAACACGGTACATGAATAATTTGTTTTATGCCACTTCAGTTTAATTCCACTTCATTTTTGCACTTCTCACAGATAGTGATTGAATGAGTCCTGACTATGCCTAAGCCAAACTGATCCTACTACCTTTCTTGATGACCACTTCTATTCTCCAGTCCCTTTAAAAAGTGTTTTCTTTTTTCCTCCTAGTTGCTCTTAGTTTTTATAGGTGCTTATTATGTGCTCTTCTTTTTATTAATATACTATTTTTAA
This sequence comes from Centruroides sculpturatus, assembly GCF_000671375.1. NCBI lineage: Eukaryota > Metazoa > Arthropoda > Arachnida > Scorpiones > Buthidae > Centruroides > Centruroides sculpturatus. The sequence goes on from NW_019384437.1 coordinate 81,282, forward strand.
GACAACTAGATAACTAGTCTAGACAAGAAACTAAAAAGCAACATAAATCATTGACAATCAAAAAAAAAAAAAGGAAGTATTTGGCAAATAGAGAAAGTTGAAACTCAAACTAGACATCTATTTTTCAGTTTTAAGCAGGAAATTTTCTCTTTCTTTTTCTCAAACATTAAACAATCTTCAATATATAAATTTCATAAAATATTTTCCAAGTATTTTGTGGCAATTATTAAAAATAATGAAATAAAATGTAATGCATTTACATATGTTCTCATTATGTTTTTGTTTTCAATTTACAATGGGAATCTCAGGAACTTAAATGGCATAAACCAAGTCATACCTGTACTGTACATGCAATGTAAACTACATTGTTTTAGTATTTAGAAAAATACAATTTTAACACAGTCTTAGTATATTACAAGCAACATAATTAGACACTAGTGTAATAATATTTCTTTAAATGCACTTTATTATCTAAAATATTTAAGATTGCTTTTTAAAATTCTTCTGATATTGATAGCTTGTAATTATTACATATGAAAATGGATTTTTGTTATCCTACAAAAATTTTGACAGCATTTTCTAATCTAGAATGATTATCTTCTCTATATATATGAAAGAATGCTTAATTATGTTTTTAAAATATTTAATTCTGATATAAGCTTTTTAATAATTTTAAATATCACTTTTGATCAATGATCCTAAACAAAACAGAACTCTATATTTTAACTGTATTTTCTTGACATTACATTACATTAAATTTTAAAAAATTCATTGTCTTTCCAAAAAAGGAAGTTGGATAATAAGCTTTCATCAATTAAAAACAGAGATGAAATTTGTTTAACATATTCTAGTGCTATTATTTATATTAGTCTTACAGTATATTAGTCTTATTTATGTAGAAAATATTATCTACAATATAATCTTTATGCATCAAACATTAATATAATGTAATAAAATATTATACTAACATTATAAAAATATTATCTGCACCATAAATAATTATAAAAGTGAAAGAAACAGAAAATCTGTAAGGCAATATAATTCCTACAGTTCTGAATTATCAGAGATTCATCAATGATTGAAGCATTATATTACAGATTTGAAATGATATGTATTAAAAAATTAGATTCCTCTTTAACCTAATGTTAGGCATATAATTGCTTATATTTATTGTATTTGAAGAAATAAAATATGAAATTTTATGAACTAACAACAAACTCAAGTCAGTAACAATTATTTTTCAAAATTAATAATTCTTTCTAACATTTAAATTTATTATTGCTATTTTCTTCTTTTCAACAGATATTAAAGTTATTCAACTTCTTACAATTAATAAATAAATTATATTTTTATATAATATTTTAATGAATAAAATTTATGATGTTATTTTTTGTGATTTCATTATCAATCCCTAACTTGCTGTTCATAACTTTCTGTTCAAAATTAATTCATAAATTAAAAAAAAAATCACACAGTACATATTTAGTAAATTTAATATAAAAAATCCCATTATTGTAAAAAGAGATAACATAGTGTTTATATCTTTTAAAACCTTACAAAAGTTTAAGCAAAATCAATTTCTGATTTTTGTTTAAAAATCATTAAAATAAAAGAATTGATATATTTGGCTTAAATTTAATAAAATATACTTTCTGCATTAAATTTTTGTAAAATATCAAAAATTTACAAAAGCTTGGTAAGTACAACAAAAGCACAGTATAATTTGTAAAACAAATGTCTCATTTTATTCATAAAGTAAGTTGTATAATAATAAATTTAATTTACTATATTATACTTTAAACAGTAAATTAAAATGTTGTAACAAAAATTTCATTTTTGTTTGTTTATTTACATTAATAATGTCATTTTCCAAAAATATTTTACTATTTGGGTTTTTGAATAAATTTGTGTGTTTGTATAAATTTATTATAAAATAAAAACATTCAAACCAACAATTGATGACAATTTTTGGATCAGCTGACCTGAATTCTCAAAAGTCAGCTCCAGAGTCCGTTGAATGATTTTGGGCATCCTGACAACTTGAACCTTTGAGTGAATTTTCCTCATCGGTGTTGTAAAATCTTTGTTGGACTTCTCTGACTCATTGTACTTTGTGACGACATCATATACAGTCAATCTCAGGCACCCAAAGAACCGAATGATTTCTGTCATTAAGCGTCCAGCGTGAACACTTTCGATAATCATGGCTCTTTGGTTATACTCCACACTTCATTTCAACATTACGACTGTTTCAAGGTTATGATAATTTAGTACATGTGTCAAGATATTTGAATGCCAAACATTACATCTACCGGTGGTATAGAACAGCAGGAATTTGAAATTGAATTTTGTCCAGATTTTGGTGCCACATCTTGTAGAAATAATTTTAATAATAATAATGCTAATTTTACTTATCATCATTATAAATTGAAAAATATATTTTCAAATTATCATAGCTGTTATCAAAGACAAAAGTAATTAGCAAAGAAAAGTTGAGTTTTTGAGTATTGCCACAAAACTACATTAAGATAGCTTACATAATAACACAATAATCTAGTTTGCAAAGTAATATAATTTCACATCTATTATCAGAAGTTAAATTTTTGTATGATCACTACACATTGATATGCTTTTTGAATTTGTTATTTATACATTAACAGACATTTTTCTTGAACAGAATACTAATTGTTAAATTTTCATTAACAATATCCGAATTTTATTACTTACTTTACAGCATCAATCCTATGATCCTTTCTCACTAATTCTATAAATTCCTGTTGCCGGAGGTTAAATTCTAAAGAACTCTAAATAAAAAATAATAAAAAACTGAATTAAAAATTTATCAATTGTTAAAATATCACACAAATAAATTCAAAATCTTTATCAGAAAACCCTGATATTTATAATTTATCTGATAAAAAATTATACAAGTTCTAAATTACATTTAAGATGTTTTATATAAATATAAAATAAAACTTTTAATAATTTTTATCTTATGTACAGAATTTTAAAAACATCATTGGAATTTTTATTAGACATTTGCATTTCATGTCCTAAATAATTAATAATATATTGGCATGCTATGTGAGACAGTACATATAGCTTTAATTTTTGTTTCAAATAGTTGTTTTTTTGAATATATTAAATTTCAATTATTTCAAAATTTACTAATCATTATTATTATTAACAAATGAGAACACACAGCTGATCCAAATTAATAGAACATTAATTAATTTAATTAGTTTATTTTTGACACTATTTTTAACATTTGAATTATTGATCAATAATTTTGCTTGGAAGAAACCCCTGTGAAGATTTTTACTGAAACACCCTTCATTCAGATATATAATAAAAACAGTAATAATATGGTAATGTAGGTAATTTTTATGTTTTAATAAAATATTGTATAAACTTATAAAGCATGAAAAATTATATAATATATATAAATTACAAAAACAGTTATTATGTTAGAGAATACAGTAGAACCTCTATACTCGTCATCCTCTGTATTCATAATATTTGATATTTGTCACATTTTGATAAATTTCACCCTCCATATTTGTCAGTATTTTCTGTATTCATCGTCATTCTCAACACTGGCAGTGGCACTACAATCGCATGCCCACACTAATCAGCTAACCGTGTTAGCTTAGTGTTGCCAATTTAGCTAATTTTTTGCTAGATTTAGTGGATTTATGAACAATCTAGCTATGCAAATTACCTAAATTATAATGGCCTAGCTACTTTTATAATGCTATCTACATATAAAAAAATTCAAACAATTTTAATGAAAACAATATGATTTGAATACTTTTATTAAAATGTCTAGCTATAAATTGAATTTTGAGTTGGCAACACTGTCAGCTAGCTGTAGTTAATTACGTAATATCTGCTTTGTGCAGTTGTGTATATTCTTGGTTTCTCACGTTGATTATTTTCAAAAACTCAAGTTCCAATGGCTCCAACAAAGTGCACTGAAGAAAAACAGCAAAATAAGAAAGCTGTTAGAACAATAGAGATTAAAAAAAATTATTGCTAAGTCTGAAAATAGACAAAGTAGAGAGGTTGCAGCCAAATATTTCACCTCTAAAATGTGAACATTGAGCGCCGCCATCTTGTAAGCCTAGAAGTTTGATAATGGCATTTGGAATGTCGAGCATTATTCCAACGATGTTCCAAATACCATTGTCAGCGTGAACGTTGAGTGGGTGGTGCTCAACGATCAACGTTCACGTTTTAGAGATGAAAACTCTAAAACGTGGCCGCAACCTCTCTAGTGTTTCCAACTTAGCCAAAGAATTTAACATGCCAAGATCATAATTGGAATTACCTAATGTTTTAATTGATGGTATATCTTCTTCTAAACAATAATAACCTTACACTTCTTCCTCTTCTACCACTATACTGTATTTATTTAGTACAATAAAGATAAAGTTTTACAAACAACAAAATTTTTATTTTTATGTGATAAAAATTGTTTCTATATTCATCATTTTCCATATTCGTTAAATCCCTAGGAACAGATTAATGACGAATATAGAGGTTCCGTTGTACTAGTAGCTTGAGTAGGATTTTGGGAACAAATTATAGTTTGATCAATTAAATAATAAACATTAGACTTGGAGACAGAAAATATACTACAATATACTATTGCTGTAAAACAGTTTATATGTTTTCCAATTTCATCAGTTATTATTGTTACAAAGAAAAAATTATCTTTTAATTTATAAAACTTGTCTATTATATTTGCACAGACACCTTTGTAAGTTAATAGTAGAAAATATTATCTGCAAAAGTAACCACAACCGTATAAATGGAAGTATTATTTTTAAAGATTAATATCAGTGACAACAAAAGTAAGTTGCTATTTTCCATAAAATCTGTAATACCAAAAATTTGTTTTGGTATCAAAACTCAATATTTGTTCAGTTAGGAATTATATGTTAAAATTATATGAAATTAATTAAAATATAACATGGAATTAATACTTGGAGAAACTTGTAGCGTTATAAAATTTTGTCTAATAAATTATCTCTAGAATTTCAGACATTTATTCTGATGTTCTCCATATATTTTATTGCAATAAAAATCTGCAAAGTTTCTGGAGACCCATATAACTTCTGATTACTTTGGTTACCATAATAGTTTTTTTTCTTTTATCTAAAAAAATATGATGACAATAACAATACAGAATACTGTATGTTTAATACTTTAAAATGTTGTTGTTTAATATAAAAAAATATTTGCAATTTGCAAAATAAGTTGATAGCAATAAACATATTTTGATTCTATTTAACATGCTGTAATATGTTAATTTATAACAAATTTAATTGTAATATAAATTTACATCCTTAATTTAAATATCATATATAAATACATTAAATAATTATTCCAAAATTTTCAGAATGTTATACAATATTCTCCATTATAATCGTTTCTTTCCCTCTTAAAATCATTATATAATTCAGAAAAACTTTTGAAGTAAAAGAAAAGTTTTGTTTTTCTGCAAATTTTTAGATTCTTTTGAAATTTTAAAATTAAAATTACCTTTAGTTTTCTTAATTTTGATTTATTATCATAGCACCAATTTAAACATTTTGATGTGTCTTTGTCAGCCAATGATTCTTCTACTTCTTTTGATACTAAAAACAATTCAATGTTGGTCAAATCCTATATTAGAAAAAAATTAAAAATTCAATGATTAATGATAAAAATTTTAAATGTTATAATTTTTTGTTTGTTGATTTGTAAGATTATGTATTAATAAAAACATCAAAACAATTATAAGGAAAATTTTATTCTCTTGAAAACAGTCTCGAACATAAAATTATTAAATTATCTAAGAAAATAAAGGATAACACTTATGATAAAAATGTAAGTATTTATATATAACATCAAAAAATTTCAATTATTTGTGTTATATTAAAAATATTCTATCAAAATTCTATAAAACAGATTTAAATTTATGGCCTTTCTAAGTTTCGTTTTTTCAGTAATACTAAAAAGTGTTATTAAAAAAAAAATAATAATAATAATAAAGATATTTACCTCAATGTTGGAATGCTTGGCTAATTTCAGAGCAGTATTATAATATCCTGATCGCAGAAAATGCTCAACTAACATTCTATCTAAGCGTTTTTTCTTCCATTGAGCAATAGCATTATCATTAGTAGTAGAATGTTCTTTCAAGTGATCAAGTCTACGTTTACAAACATGTGCAGCCTGTAATTCTTCATTAATACTTTCTTCTGCCTAGGAATAAAAAAATTATAATTAACTTCTTATTTTACAAAAAAATAATTTTTGTAATTAATAAATTATTAAATCTTCAATCCCTGATGCTATTTACTATGCTATCCTATATCCTATTGTCCCAGAGTTTTTTTTTTTTTTTGCATTTTTCATAAAGTTACTGTAAGAGATGATTAATTGTTTAGTACTGTGCAATAATAGTAATAACTGTTATAAAGGATAGATTGTACATAATTGTAAAATAAACATTTGTTTTGGTTTTTATACATTGCATGTGTAAATTCAGAAGAATCTAAAGATTCTTTAGAACAAAAAAATGAACAAAAGTCATAAAGAACTTCAACTCTAACTGACTAATAACATGTATTTTTTAGATTTTTATGTTATATGTGGTACGATCCAAAAGTTCAGGGACTGCAGTAATGTATGACAACAAAAGCATGTATTTGAAGTTACAGCGTATGAAATTGATTCTATCAAACCTTTCCTACGTGTTCAGGTTGATTTCGCCCATGCCACATGATTAAACCACAAGCGCTGTTGTTTTCTTTCAGAGATAGTTACCTTTGTTTTGTGACATAATAAAAACGGAGTTTCAAGAACAGCACTGCAACATTAAATTTTGTCAGAGTTTAGGTAAAACACCTACGGAGACTTTAAAATTGCTAAGAATGGTATACGGTGATTTTACCATGGCAAAATCAAAGGTGTACAAATGGCATTGGCGTTTTAAAGAGAGCCGAGAATCCATTGCAGACGATGAACGCTCTTGCCAACCTTCGACTTCACGGAACGAGGAAAATGTTGAGTTGGTCTCTCAATATGTTTTCAAAGATCGTCGCCAAACCCTTGAAAAAAATCGCTGTGGTTACTCACTTATCAAAGACTAGTTGCCAGCATATTTTAATGGAAGATCTTAACATGCACCGAGCAAAGGAAAAGTCATGATGGAGGTGTTTTTTGATTCTCAAGGAATTGTTCATTCAGAATTTATTCCTGAAGGCAGAACAGTAAACAAGGAGCATTATCTAGACATTTTATGTTATTTGAGGGAATCCATTCGTTGTAAATGGCCACAGATCTGGCAAAGTGGAGACTGGTACCTTTTGCATGAGAATGCACCTGCACATCGGTCCCAAATGGTCACACAGTTTCTCACCAAAACTCAAATTAATGTGCTTCCACATCCTGCCTATTCACTGGACTTAGCTCCGTGTGATTTTTATTTGTTTCCATCAATGAAAAAGCATTTTTAGGGATGCCGTTTTGTCATCAGATGAGTTGAGAGCAGCATTGCAGGAGGCCTTACGGGAGGTTTCAGAAAATGGCTTCCAGCAGTGCTTCCAGAAGTTATACGAGCACTGGCAAAAGTGTATTGTTGCCCAAGGTGATTACTTTAAAGGTGGTTATGCATTGACAATATAAACTTTTTAAGGTAAGGAATTTTAAGTCCCCGAACTTTTGGATCGTACTACGTATATATATATCAATAGTATAAGTACAAAGAGCATTTATTGTTACAATTTTTTTAAATGTAATTCAAGTAACCATTTCATAAAATTATATTCCAATCTCTTTATTAGAATCTTTAATCTATTAATCTCATAAAAATGACATGGATAAGAAAAATTTAATGTTTAGTCATAATAAACTTAATAATAATCAGTTTAAAATTTATAAATTGTATACATACATAATAAACATACAAAATTACCTTTCTTTTCAGAATATTTAACTTTTCGACAACACCTCCTAAGATTTCATTCAGTTCTCCAACTGTAGGTGATCTTTTTGCAACACCCTTTTCTATCTCTGAGACAGCTGACTGTACATGTGATGCTTCTCTATCAATATTTTTCTGTGCTGCTCTGAACTTTTTATTTAAAACTTCATATGGCACCTTTTCAAAAATTATATTTTGTTAATGCCTTAGATCATGTAAATATAATCTAAATAATTTCTACAAAAATATAAAATTGTTATAAAAAAATTCAATTGATGAAAATGATAAATATTTTAGAACAAAATAATTTTGTATACGAAGATATATGATGAAAGAGAAATCAATAAATTATTCAGTCAGGATTAATAATAATTCATGGAAAATTTGTGACTATAATGATCTTTTATCCCATTATTTTCTGAAAATATATATTTTAACATAAATTACCAAATATAAGACATACTTTTTCAGGTTTAAGCATCTCTGAAAATAGTAGAGCTGATATTTAATGTAATGTCATAATTAGCAATTTCTAGTACCATGAGTCTTATTTCTCTGTCACTAATTTCATTGCATCACTTTAATAATTTTATTAAACCAATATTCATAATAGCAAATTTTCAAGAGGTTAACTTGGCTCAATCTTGTTAATCTATTACATTGTAAGTAATTGAATGAGAATCTCAAAAAAGTTGCGCAGCACTCTTTCAAGAAATGTTGCATTTTTAATACTTTAAATGGCAATGAGGATGATTGCATAGGGGAAACTAAAAGAACTGAATCCAGTGTTGATTCAGAAGAGTTTAACATGGAGTGAAGAATTTTCCAACTTTGATACCAAGGAAGACAGAGAGATATATAACTTTATTGTGCAATGAAAAATGTTATGAAGACTAGATTTAATTCAACATAATCAGTTCTGTTGACATAAATTTGTCTTGAGCTACCTACTTTTTTAAAAAGAAAAAAAAAACAAAGTAAACAAAACTATGGGAAATCATATAGAAATTAAGATGCATTTTATATTTGAGTAAATACAATTCAATTTGTTTTTGTTGTTTTGTATGTTTTTTGCTACGTGGGGTTTGAAATTCCAATTTTGGTGTTTTTTGCACTTGAAATGCACCCCTCATCTGAAATGCGGATTCACTGTCTGGTCCAAATATAAAGGATGGATGTTTCCAGTTACATTTTTTTTCGTTTACTTGTTTTGTTCTGATATTTCCATCAAAAATATATAACCAACATTTCACTGTACTCCTTTCTGGTAATTAAAAAAAATAATAATAATTTAGTTTACAGATTTAAGTAAAAATTACACAATTTTCTACACTTTATTTTGAATTATGTGTATTTATAAAAATTTCGAAAATTATGCATTTTCATACTGTTGATTTTCTTGATTTCTGAATAATCTTAGTATAAGTTTTCAATTACTATAGAACACCAAGGATCCATAAAAATATGTATTTTATGCAAAACAGCATTCCTAATTATTAGTAAAAAAATGAAACAAGCATATGAAAAAAATTACATTCAGTTCGGGAAATAAAATTCTAGGTCAGTTGACTGGGATAAAAGAAATTTATAAAGTTTAATGGTCCTTTCAGATAATAAAAAAATATTTAAATATTACAAAATAATTTAAATCATGTATTAAGGGAACATTAAAATCATCAAGATTTTTCTTAAAGAAAAATAAGAATAAAATCAAATGTTTTAGATTTATAAAACTAAATTATATTAATCATGATATTTCAATGAACTGAACACATTTACAAAACATTTATTTACCTTTAAAGTAGGATGTTCTAAAGCCTTTATATCAGCCATCTGTACTTCAACTTCTGAATGATTTAGTATCTCTATTTCCCTCATTTAATACTTTATCAGTTAAACATTCATTTTTATAGCTATAAAAAAATTTAATTTTCTTAACATACTATTAAAATTAATTAATACACTAACTTAAAGTAACAATATCTATTTTATCAATATTTTCTTTTTGTTTCATGTCAATCATTATTTCTACAAATTTTCTTTTCTTATCACTCTCTTGCTCTTTTTCATATTCAATTTATCTCCTCTTACTTTTCTTTTCTCCCTGAATCAATGTTTTTTCTTATGTTTTTCAGTTTCTTCCATACCTTTTCTGTGTTTCCTCAATATAAGGTATCATTCATATTCCCAAAAACAATTTCTTGATCTTTTTCACAATTAAATTTTTCAAACATTGATAAACATGTTAGTGAGAATCCTAATTTTTTAATTCTTCAGCCTCTCTAAACAAAAACCTTCTTTGTTTAATTGTATTCATGGTTTAACATGGTTTCATATGTTTGTTTCACAAGAATCTTTCTTCAGTCTGCTGTAAAAAAACACTATAAATAACAAAATGAATATAACCATAATCATTCTATAATAAAGAGAGGCAGCTTCTCCAAGGAAAAGTTAAGTTTCTTAAAACAGAATTTGCATAAGAGTTTGGAGATAATGTTTGCAAATGTCAAAAAAATCCATGACATGGAAGTTTTAAAAATTGTTTTCACAAAATGCTAAACTTTAAAAAATACATGAGAGGAAAACTAAGATGAGCATCAGATCAATCTAAACAGAAAGATTAATCCAGGCAAACAAAAAAAAAGGAAAGAAATAAAAAAATTTAAATAAAGATATATGATAAATAAGAGTATATCCTGTGGAAAGTATTATCATCATATATCAACATGCTACAATAATAATTATTAAACTTACTCAATGTAAAAATCAAATTTCCAGCATCTAGTGCATTTAAATTTAAATGTTCTTTTAACCATTTTGTTCCAAACATCTGATATCAATAATGTGTGAATTATTAAAAGTATTTATAATTATAACAGTATGCAATCTTTGAGTAAGTTGAAATCCTATAAAAGTAAATGTTGAGGAAAGATTTATGGACCAATTTAGATTTTAATAATGTAAATAGTCCTAAGAAAAAGTTTAATAAATTTTAAGTTTTATGACTTATTAAATAATGATATTAAATTTTTATAAGCTAAGTACTTAATTACTTAAAGATTTTTATAAGTTAAGATTAAATTAGCATAAATATTGACTAAGACTATAAAATATACATTTTTTTGCCTAATTTATAAAAGAAAGTTTAAATTTGTTATAAAACAAAAACAATAGCATATGGTATTATAAATGAAATATAAATATGCTCTTATTTTATGTAAGAAATTTATTACATTTAATCAATTATCTAAAACAAAAAAAAATAATTAGCATCAATTTCACTGTAATTACACAAACAATAATCTTAAAAATATTATGATTTCAATTGAATAATAAAACAGAAGAAGAAGAAAAATCTTTAATACTAATACATAACTCCACAAGTACATTTAAACTAAAATCAACTTTCCTAAAGGAGCCCAAAATTCAAAATACTTTTGGACATAACATCCCATCCTCAGTAATTTAAACTTGCATTTATTCCATATTTAAAAAAAAAAAAAAAAACATTCTGTTGCTACAATAACAAATTCAAATGCAAGATGTTCCAAATAGACAGTTCAAAAACCAGATGTTCCATATATATATTTACAAATACCTTTTCAAGTAACTCTTTCATTTTATATTTCCTTTCCATTTTATGCAAATTTCAGAATTACTTGAATAAATACTCTTACTATCAATACTCTCGAGTTATAAATCTTATAAATTTAAAATTTTTGTACTTTTTTCCTTGCTTTCTTCAATGTATCTTCTCATATTTTCATTAACTCTTTTGCATTCATTGATATTCACAATGTTTTAGCATTTGCCAACTATATCAATAAAATATATAAATAACTGGTAGTTCTCAGGCTTGCTAATTCTCTATTGATAATTCTTTTCCTTTCTACATCATTTTGCATATTACTATACATTCCTTGTGAAAAACTTGACATCTCTAGTTAGATGCATTCTTCCTATGTTCTCATATATTTGTTTCTAAATTTCTGTAAATTGAGATTATATAATAGCTTCATTTCTTTATCAATGCACTTAATCCTATTACATAGACTCCAGAATATAATTAAATTAATAATAATTAAAATAAAATATATTCCGTGTGACCTAAAATATAATTTTATCAAACTTAAATTCAGTAATACTATTATTCAATTTTACAGATATATATTTTTTTTTACATTAGTATTCATTTCCCACAAATTTTATTCACAGCCACATTTGTGAAGACTGCTAACAAACTGTAAGAATATCTGTTATATGTATATTTTTAACTTGACACATTATAAGTTTGTTTCATAATGCACTTTTATAACTACTGTTAGACCATTTTATGGTGATATTCCCAAATACTTGGGAAATTGTCCAATTTATTATAGTCTTTACAATGCCTATTCTTACATTTACTGTTCCTTTTAAATAAATGATAATGCTATATTTATAAACTTTTGCTTTGATAGAATATATTTTAAAAGTTTAATAATAATTTATTGATAAAATTTTTTAAAATTCCTGCTAAGATTTAATATGTCCGATTACTTCCAGTTAAGATGTAATATCATGTCTAAATTTATATATTCAATCAATTCTTCAATGATCATTTCATTTAAAACAAAAACAAAAAGCAAACTGTATAATTAACACCAATTTTATTATAATTGTGTGTGTAATTATAGTGAAATTGATGTTATTAATACAGTTTGCATTCTGTTTTTGTTTTAAATAATCATCATTTAAGAATTGATTGAATATAATAAATTTCTAATATGACATAAAATTAACATATAAATTGTTGTATAATTATAATGAAATTTTAATTAACCACCATAAAAATATTTGATTTCAATTGAATTATCAAATAACTGAGGAAAAAACATGTGCACATGCTGTACTTTTACATCATTTTTTAGAAAAACAATTTGGTTTATTCATTAATTATGAAACTATTTTATTTTTTATTTTGGACTGTTAGAATTATATTTATTTACTGATATATTTAGTTAGTTTTCAAATAACAATGAATTTAAATCATCATTTAATGTAATAAAAGATAAAATTATAAAAGAAAATATATGAAAATATATGAATTACTTTCTTATATCTAACATTAATTTTCATTACTATAATAAATTTAATGCTAAATATTAAAGAGAATTTAAAAATAAAAATAAATTTCAACAGAAAGTCAAAAAATTACAAGGAAAAAAAAATTCATAAATTCAATAAAACATTTAATTAATTGAAAATATATAAAAATTTATAATTGTTTTAAGAATGAAATGCAATAACTAAAAGAATTGAGGGCTTGGTAGAAAAATGGCATGTCACATAAGGAAGTTTGAAAAACTGCAGGTTTTATGTTTAAATTCACTAACACTTTAATATACAATGTTTTATTAATAAGGATATACTATACAACCTTTAAGACATGCAACTGAATAACGAAAGTTTATTAGAAAAAAGTTTCTTGACGCACAAATCCAAATATGTTAACTTATATTTTACATTTTGTGGAATATGCCATTTTCCCACCAAGTCTCTCAATTATAGTAACAAAATAATAATAATATAGATTTACTAATAATTGATTTTCAGATTTTATTAATTAAATACTTATAAAACTTTTTAAGTTTTGATTCTCATCAATATTTTTAAATCATTCGCGACTGCATACTGTATTATCAAAACACTTACTAAAACACCTTTTCTTGCAGCCAAAGTTTATAAGAAAAACTTTCTAACGTTTTCGGTCTTGTTAAAAGACCTTTCTCAAGTAAACTAAATTAACAAGACCAAAAACATTAGAAAGTTTTTCTTATAAACTTTGGCTGCAAGAAAAGGTGTTTTAGTAAGTGTTCATCAATATTTTTACTCTGTATTTAGGAAACATCAAAACAAATGCTATTTCCTTTTGAAATTTATTATGAATTATTGAAAAAATGTAAATACAGTGAAACCTCCATTAACCGATCCTCCTAAATAACAGACACCTCTATTTAATGGACATTTTTACAATCTCCAAACTCTTTAAATAGGACATCTATAATATTTACCTCTAAATAGCAAACACTCTAAATAATGGATGCTGTTGTCTATAACCTACCTTACGAAAACACAAAATCCTGCCTTCAATATTCCAAAAGAATTAATTATGTATGAAATATTTTAAAACTAAAACAAAGAATCAGTTCAAATACTCTTTCAGACAACAAATTTTGAACATAGGCTTCGAAAGAGTGGCTTAAAATAGGAATAGGGAAGGAGGGAAGACTGTAAAAAGCCAAACAATATCCTTTATCTGTTAGAGAAGACTAGTCTGGTTAAGTTGTCAATCACAATTTATTGTTATACATGTTTATGTTATTAAACTTCTGTCATATTGTTAGAATTAAACTTATGATACTAAAAAAACCATAAACTTTGGACAAGAACTGAAGTACAGTAGTAATGAAAAAGAAAGTTTTAACAGCATTTATTTGGTGAAAGTTCAAAGATTGTGTTACAAAGGCAATTTGTTGACCACTTTAAAGTGTAGCAAGATATTCAGTTCTCTCACATTTATGATATAATTTATTTATCAGCTTTGTGGTGGCTAAAGTGTAATTTTAAATAAATCAGTTATTGAAGAAGACAAAATTATTTGAAAAATTATAAAGTATTCAAATCACTATATTGACTTTTATTAGTCACTCAGATCATATATGACGCTATAAATGCAAGAATACCCAATACATTTCTTACCTCTTGAAGTGGATAGCAAATCACCTTTATAACTTGACATTGGCCTGAACCAACCTTCGTCCACCCTTCTTTTCATAATAACAATTTCATTTTTCTTTTTTGTTAGCTACTTCCACTCAGGTAATTTTTAATGAATTAATAATTAATCACTGTTTATGTCTTGTCATAATTTTTAAGTTCCATTTAATTAAAGTATCATATACAATCAGTTTGCTATTCAGAATTCAATTAAAATGTGAGTTTTACAGCTGAAAAGATAAATAATATACTTTATATACATTTTAATTATGTATGCTATGTATACTTTTTGATATTTTCACATTCCTAGTGCAAATTTGAGTGTATGCAAATTATGTAATCCATCATATTCTTCACTATATGATGACTGCATTAAAATACAGTATGGCTGCCGGCATGTGCCTCCCAATAGCGGACAAACTTCGCAGTACTGATGTTGTCCACTATTTGGAGTTTATACTGTATTATAACATTATTCATTAAATACAAATGTTTTTTTAAATCTGTTTTTTTGTATTTTGTTTGTAAAAATTCAAATGCTAAAACTATATATATATATTAAATTATTTATAACAATCAAACATCATTACTACACCTGATATGTTTAAAGCTATATACCAACCAAAGCCGATTATTATTAAGCTAGAAACGGCTATAATACTAATAATTTAAAAGACAATTTGGCATTAGAGTTAGGCATTAGGCATCATCTCTTGATAAATTTAATAATAATTAAATTAGTTTAATTTAATTCATCCAGTAAATAGGTTAATAATTAATAAACTGTAATAACTTATTCAATTATTTAAATCTAAAATATAAAATATTACAATTATATAAATAAATAAAAAATATATATATAATAGTTTCAATGTTTTTGATAAATTATGCTAATCATCATTACAAATATCATAATTAAAATCTTTAAGGTATAGTAGAATTGCAGAAATATTTTAAATTTTAGCTCTCATGAATAAATCTTCTAAAAATCAGATTATGTATAATTTCAATGGAAAATATAAAAATGGTTTCAGACATGTTTAAATTCAAAATATTTGCAAAAATATTAAAAATTAAAAGTTAAAATTAATTAAATTTAATAAATCAACTAGGTCTTCAATATAATAACAATCACATTTCCTTGGAATACTTCACAAACATGGAAAGTATCTTGACATAGTTACTGGTCTATATTTGCAGAAACTATGCTTGGCATTAGGACAACTGCTGTAATTCTTAATGAATGTTTCTATTGTGAACAAAACATTTATAGGAATAATCATTAATTTGCTGAAAACTGACATTTTTAATGCAATCTGTTTTTTATTATATTAGAATGCTAAAAAAAACTAAGTATCTATATAAACTTATATTTGGACCCTTGAAAAATCTTTCATATAATAATAATAATGTTTCTTGAGTTTATTTATCACTCTTTCATATAAATACTGATTGATTAAGTCTTGATATGAACTAAAATGTATCATTTTCATTTTGCAGAATTTCTAAATTTTCTTTTAAAGGAAAAAATTTTGATAAGTTTTTAATTTTTCAGAAAATGAAAATAAATATGTAAAGCCAATACACAAATATAGAATTAAAGACATTTAATAGATAAAATGATACTGTATTGACAGTATGATTCAGAATTTTATCCTAACACTTCACTAATAATTAAAAAGAAAAATGCTTTTCAATAAAAGAAAATAAATGCAAAAGTTTGTTATTAATTATAAATTTAATAATCCTCAAAGGGGTAAAACATCTTTTAAATCTTAATCAAATTTTTTCCAATTTACGAACTTAAATATATTTCAGAAACCTAATATCGAAACTATATAATAAGTCAAATACACATAAAGTACTGCTAATTTATCTAAAATATAATATCAGAATAAAAATAAAAGTTAAAAAATGAATGGAAAAATTAATTTAAACCACTAATTTTTAATCTAAAAAGAGAGTAAAATAAAGCCAAGAATTATCAATAAAACAAAAGTTGCAAGATTACTTGTAAGAAATAACAATAGGAATCTAAAGAATTAAAGCAAATATTTATCCATTTACAGTTAACAAGTACAAAGAAATGGTCCTTTTTATAATATTAGTAAAATAAATTTAAAAAGATTAGATGAGATCCAAGAAACATAAGAAAATGTTTTATTTCAACAGCATGCAATAATAAATTATTTCTAATGATATAAAAGTTAATTTGCATATATAGCACAGAAAATCAGGTAAGGATATCATTTAACTACAGTCTGCAACAAAACTATAAGAACTTCATAAAAAAGCCTGCAAAGTAATACAGTAGTGTACAAAAGTAAAGTAACCTACATATAGTGCACACAGTGTTAAAACACTGCTTGTTGTAGACAATTAATGCAACTTAAATCATAAATATAGTACAATCTGGTGAAAATAGTGGGAAAACATAACTTTCCTTTGTCTAAACAAAAACATCAATATTCTGCATGAATGAATTTATATAAGCTCTTGGATATTCAACAGAGCAGCTATGGTAATATAACATTGTTAGATCAATCTTTTGAATATGGCACAAGCCAAACAGCTGTCACTTCACATCATGATCAGATCAACACCTGGAAAGTAAACGGGTTCAGCCAAAAGGAAACAGTCCGTTGACTTTGAAAACAGTGACTATGTTACAGTCTGTAAAGAAATTATAAACTCAAGTGAATTTTCTCTGTGTTTTAATTTCTTTTCATCCACAGTTTATTGTTGCTATATCTAATGATTTTAATTAGTGTTAAGAATTTATAATGAAATAAACAAGTCTTTGTATTGTATGATTTTAATAAACAATCTAAAATTTTAATTGTTACAATTTTTTGTTGTAAACAATTTATAAACTTAAGGGGTGAAAACTGATTATTACAGTTGAATGGAACAATCCATTCAACTGTAATAGTAATGTAAATTAGTATGTGTAACATTTTGGGTTAGTCTAAGAATTCAAACTAAAAAAGTGACAAAAATGCCAAGTGGAGTAACCCTAACTGAAAATGAAATACGAAAAATCTATTTCTTTAAGGGAAAAGGATGGCCAACTCGAAAAATTGCTGCAAAACTTGGTAGATCTCAAACTGCAGTACAAAATGTACTAAAAAAGGGTGACAATTATAACAAAATTAAACGCACAGGACGAAAACCAAGTCTGAGGCTCATGACCATCTCCGCATCGCTAGTCTTGCAACAAATAAATCATTGTCTACTCGTGAGATAGCTGCAGTTTTACCAACTCCAGTGTCCCACCAAACTGTGTGGAAAAACTTGAGAAAGAATAAAACAATAAACTTTATGAAATTGAAATCTAAACCAAAGCTAACAGAGTTACATCGGTCAACAAGGCTGCAATGGGCAAAATATTATGTTAATTGGACAACTGAATGGAGAAAAATAGTTTTCTCAGATGAGAAAAAGTTTAACCTGGATGGCCCGGATGGCCATGCATATTATTGGCATGATACAAGAAAGAATCCCAGGGGCAAATTCAGTAGACAACAAGGTGGAGGTTCAGTAATGATCTGGGCAGCAACTAGATATGAAGGAAAAACAGATTTGGCATTTATTAATGGGCGAATGAATTCTGAGATGTACCAAGCTATGTTATATGAACATCTAATCCCATTTGGTCTTCTCATTGGTGGTCAAGACTGGATCTATCAACAGGACAATGCATCTGTTCACAAGTCAGCCAGTACTACAAAGTGGTTTTCACATAAAAATATTGAAGTTATGGTTTGGCAAGCACATAGTCCAGACCTTAATCCCATTGAAAACCTTTGGAGTCAACTTGTGGCATCAGTTTATCGCCGTGGAAAACAATACAACACATCCAATGAGCTTAAAGTTGCATTGTATAATGCCTAGGACAAAATTAAACTAAGTGACATTCAAAACCTGGTTGATTCAATGCCTAAACGAGTTGTGGAGGTAATTGAAAACAAGGGAGGGTCCACAAATTATTAAAAACGTACTAAATCACCCTTGAGTTTATAAATTGTTTACAACAAAAAATTGTAACAATTAAAATTTTTGATTGTTTATTAAAATGATACCATACAAAGACTTGTTTATTTCATTATAAATTCTTAACACTAATTAAAATCATTAGATATAGCAACAATGAACTGTGGATGAAAAGAAATTAAAACATAGAGAAATTTCACTTGAGTTTATAATTTCTTTACAGACTGTATTAATTCACAAGATTTGCAACTGTATATTAAAAAAGACCACTTTCTTTGAAAAATTATTTTTGTAATCCACAAAATCATTACCATCTTTATATATATATATATATATACAGTATAAATAAGATCTTAATACTTATTAATAAACTACCATCTTTAATCTAATATTTGTTCCATTTGCTAATAGATAAAAGCATTAGATTTAGATAAATGTTTATTACATATTTGAGAAATACAAAAAATTTAATAAGTTTTCACTTATCTGTAATTAAATTTTTTCAATAATAGATATATTAGGTTATTTTTTAATAAAACTATATTCTGAGATGATATGAATTCATAAGACTTCAAACAATCATTTCTGAGTTATTTCACATTCATTTTCTTCAAAACTGTCTTTCCACATAAAAAATAATAATAATAATCATAATCATTATCATGAAAATTAAAAATTTTTATCTTTATCAAATGATAAGTTTGTTTGACAGATTAATTATCTTCATTAAAACAATCCGAAAACTAACATTGTTTATTATTCAAACAGAAGTAATGAAGGCCATTAGAATTTTCTTACAGAAGAATCAAATCAATATGAATTGTATTTAAAAAATAATAAAAGTTATAAACTAATAAGACATTAAATATTTTAACAAGTAAATATTGTAATCTGAAATTTAAAAAACTGCACAGTAATTCTACAATTCTTTTCAAGACAAGATTCCTCAATTCTACATAGACAAAATATTGATATTTTTCAAATAACCAATCACATTTCAACATACATATTGTGACATGTGACTGCTTGTTTCAGCAAATACTAAAACTTTGTGCAGACAATTTATAGTAGTAATGATTGAGCAGAGTTTTTCTTTTAATATTTTTACTTTTTTCCCCTATAGGCACTAAGAGGATCATACACCACCATAGGTTCTGCCAGTCCCACAATGGGGCAATCAGGCAGTGGAGAACAAGACCCAACATATCTAGGACAGGCCATCCATGAAAAATCCTTAGAGTTGTTTCATCCAAATTCAATCCCAGTCTCCAAAATAGTAAGCTGATGCTCTAATCACTTCAGCCATCTGGCCATCACATAAAAAGATATTTAATTTTTAACTAATTATGCGATAATATTAAATTAATATAAGCACCATTTTCAAAAATATTCAAATTCATATTATGTGCATTTATAAAATAAAAAACTTCACTTCCTTTTTATTTTTTAATTTTTATTTTTAATAGTCTTTAACTAACCCATTTCTTTGTATCATTATGTACTAAAGATATATAATAATCAATAAACTGATTTCTAATTTGTAACTAGAGTTTTTCTTTCATTTTTCTTAATATTATATAAAAAGAAGTAAACAAAATTAAATATCAAAAATAAAATAATTTATATTTTTATATATATACATATATATGTTTTACTCTTTTTAGTCTTTTAAATCGTTTTTATTCTTCATCACAGATTACATAAATTATGATCTAAATTTTTCTGCAATACAATTGTCACATTATTTTAATATTAAAAAAATATGTACATATATANTAAAAAAAAATGATAAAATAATATAAAACGAAATTAAAATTTAATTTTTAATTCAATTAAATTTATTTATCTCTTAACTAAACAATTTTATATATATGTAACTGTTTAATTAAAATATAAAATTTTTACTTTCTATTTTTAATTTATTTTTGTTAATTATATTAAAAAAATTAATATGTATTATTTAATACTTTAATAATTATAATATATTAATATAAATAATATTTTGCATTTTTTTTAAGGTAAGAAAAAATGTGTTTTCAAGTTAATTTGACTTAGATTTTATTTTATTATTTTTTTTCTGTTATTTTTCTTTAGAAAGTAGTTTAATAAAGATATACATTTATAAATTTTCATGCAAGTATTGCATAGATTTATTTGGAAAATTTTTATAATGAAATTCATCAAAGGTAAATTTCCAGTCAAAGAACTGTTGCTTAATATAATCGAATAAGTAGATTATACGTATTAGAAATTTTCGAATATACTAAATTCAATCGAGGGCAAAATAAATCCAGGTTAGGGCGGATTATTAAATAGAAAACAATGTTTCTTTCACAAAAAGAAAGTCGCTTACTCATTAAAACAAGTTTACAATCGTTAAAAATTCATCGAAGTGCCAATCGAATAATAGAAGTCACATAATTTATTAAGCCAAATTTAAATTAAAAAAAATCAAATAGATGNGATAGATAAAAGCATTAGATTTAGATAAATGTTTATTACATATTTGAGAAATACAAAAAATTTAATAAGTTTTCACTTATCTGTAATTAAATTTTTTCAATAATAGATATATTAGGTTATTTTTTAATAAAACTATATTCTGAGATGATATGAATTCATAAGACTTCAAACAATCATTTCTGAGTTATTTCACATTCATTTTCTTCAAAACTGTCTTTCCACATAAAAAATAATAATAATAATCATAATCATTATCATGAAAATTAAAAATTTTTATCTTTATCAAATGATAAGTTTGTTTGACAGATTAATTATCTTCATTAAAACAATCCGAAAACTAACATTGTTTATTATTCAAACAGAAGTAATGAAGGCCATTAGAATTTTCTTACAGAAGAATCAAATCAATATGAATTGTATTTAAAAAATAATAAAAGTTATAAACTAATAAGACATTAAATATTTTAACAAGTAAATATTGTAATCTGAAATTTAAAAAACTGCACAGTAATTCTACAATTCTTTTCAAGACAAGATTCCTCAATTCTACATAGACAAAATATTGATATTTTTCAAATAACCAATCACATTTCAACATACATATTGTGACATGTGACTGCTTGTTTCAGCAAATACTAAAACTTTGTGCAGACAATTTATAGTAGTAATGATTGAGCAGAGTTTTTCTTTTAATATTTTTACTTTTTTCCCCTATAGGCACTAAGAGGATCATACACCACCATAGGTTCTGCCAGTCCCACAATGGGGCAATCAGGCAGTGGAGAACAAGACCCAACATATCTAGGACAGGCCATCCATGAAAAATCCTTAGAGTTGTTTCATCCAAATTCAATCCCAGTCTCCAAAATAGTAAGCTGATGCTCTAATCACTTCAGCCATCTGGCCATCACATAAAAAGATATTTAATTTTTAACTAATTATGCGATAATATTAAATTAATATAAGCACCATTTTCAAAAATATTCAAATTCATATTATGTGCATTTATAAAATAAAAAACTTCACTTCCTTTTTATTTTTTAATTTTTATTTTTAATAGTCTTTAACTAACCCATTTCTTTGTATCATTATGTACTAAAGATATATAATAATCAATAAACTGATTTCTAATTTGTAACTAGAGTTTTTCTTTCATTTTTCTTAATATTATATAAAAAGAAGTAAACAAAATTAAATATCAAAAATAAAATAATTTATATTTTTATATATATACATATATATGTTTTACTCTTTTTAGTCTTTTAAATCGTTTTTATTCTTCATCACAGATTACATAAATTATGATCTAAATTTTTCTGCAATACAATTGTCACATTATTTTAATATTAAAAAAATATGTACATATATAGGAAAATACCAATCACGTCGTAAATGTATAGAAAACAATTACCTAGAATTTACACATTTCCTCGTAAAATAAATAAAAATATTAAGTACACTTTATCCTCATTAAAACTGAATATATAAGTTTAAGTTATGAAAAGTGTTTTTTCACTAGATTTAATGCAAATTTTTAAATTACTACTACACTCGAATACTTTTCATTAAAACTACAACACTGATAAATTCTGTAATAATAAATTTAATTGAAATATAGAAACAAAAATAAAAAAAATGGCCTATTATATTCTAATAGAATAAAAATAAATTCTTATTAATACTAATTAAAAAATAATAATATAAATAAATAAAATAATGATTAAAATTATATATTTATAATTAATCCATTGATCAATACATGGCACGCTATAGCTTGATGGGCTCACTGGCAAATTTGAATTATGGGATCTGGGTACGGTGTCGACTCCGGTCATTTTTTTTGGGAAATATTTGGGGAAAACATTTCTTATAAAAAGATTGATTTGGGGCTCCTGCCGGCGGAGGCTTCAGGCAATTACCCTTTAAAAGGGCAATTGCCTGAAGCCTCCAATTGCCCAAAGAATAACATACTACTGGTTCAATATCAAACTATTAATTTTTACAATCAGAACATAAAAAATTGCTAGAAAACAATATTCTAAAAAATAAATTGAATTTTAAATGTTTGAAGTAACTTTCAAATATAGAATTAATTATATATATAAAATTAACTGCTTATATGTTAAATATTCAATAAAATCGCGACATCTCAGAAATTGTACACGAGCCTCCGGATAACATCGCCATAGAATAGGAAAAGGCGTAAAAGAAGGAATAACATATTCGAAATACAATTGAAATTCTTTGTTTACTAACACGAGATCGTTTTGTATAGGATAAAAAGTATATTCAAATAACATAATTACCAAAAAAAAACAAGGTTTTATAAAAACGGCGAGATAAAAGTCAAATGTAATTCATACATTGAATGAACTAAAGTGAACTGACGTAACGTGTTTACAAGTAATGACGCAACCAGCTTGGGAGACATCTACCGATCAAAAAGTGAATATTTATATAAATTAATAAATTCCTGACGATAAAAATTTTAAAGATTATATATTATTAATGCGATATAATTAAAAATGGATGTAATATTGTAAAAAAAAATCCATTTTAAATTAGTTTAATTGGATTGTATTTGAATTCGGTTTTACTGTATCTTTAGAACTCTCCTATTTCGTATGGTCATTTTTATTGAGATTAGAGATACACAAAATTCTCAAAATATCGATGTATCGGATTCGATATATCATTTTGAAAAATTCGACGTCACTAAACATCGCTATATAGATGTTTTTAAACTCTTTTCACCCTTTGGACACTAAGAGAGCCTCTTTTAGCAAATCTATTATGGGTTCGACCAGGCCCGTCGGTATTAAGGGACGAGGCCCGACACATCCGGCCGCCCTGAAATACGGACGGACCACCCCGGGATTTTTCGACACGTCCGTATTCGATCCCGGGTCTCCTAGACTAGACTGCCATCTTGATCGCTCGGCCATTCTGTTGGCCTACTGATAAATAAATGAAATAATGAAAATGCTCTAAAAAATATTAAACTGATCTTTAATAGTAAATACCTGGCAGGCACACTTAATTTTGACGCCGGATGTAGGCCTATACAGTGATTCTTTCTTTGAAGGACCATATTTCCAGTGGAGTTTGACTGGCCGGATGGCCGAGCCGTCAAGGTGGCAGCCTACTGCTCTGGGGGACCCGGGATCGAATCCAGACAGGTCGTCCCTCCCCACCCATTGTGGGCCTGACCTGTCGCTCCATTGTGGGCCTGACCGAACCCATAATGGGCCTGCTATAAGAGGTTCTCTTAGTGCCCACAGGGCGGAAAGAGTAAGAAAAAAAGTTATCATCACTGATTGTAAATAAGTTTTAAAGATGTGTCACCGGACTAAGATGGACAGATCAACATAGTGCTCAGCATTTTGGTCGGAGCGATGCAAGTTAGACGATGCTTGCACGAATGGGTCTTAAATGACAAAGTTCAGCGAAAAACATGCAGTGGACGGCCTAAGGCAACAACAAAACTGGGAAGATAGAGTGATTGTTCGAGCAGCTGTAACAGCACCAGAATCATCACTATTAACCGTCCAACGTGGAACTGTTCTTCAGTGACGAGTTCCGTTTTGAACTAACAAGTAAGTCTCGACGATCAGCGCAGACGTATGTGAGATACTGGTGATGGCCGGAATGTCTCCACATTTATTTTCGAAAAACGGCCCGACAACAGGAACTTACGGTCTTGGTTGCTATTTTTCTCGGTAGCTGGACCTCTCTTGGTGGTAATCCGTGGCATCCATACAACACAGCGATACGTTGACGACATTCTTATACCGTTCCTTTCATAGTACTTCGTGCTTACTTTTCAACAAGACAATGCCACACGACACGCCTCTCACGCGAATTTCTTCGTGGTTGCGACATTCTTTCTTGGCCAGATCTCTCGCCGATTGAGTACATCTGGGCTTGATGGAGCGTTGCCTCAACCGTCTAGAAATTTTGACGACTTAGCCCTCCAATTGAACACTATTTGGCAATAAATTTACTAGCAGAAAGATAATATTTCTATTAAATTAATTAATTAACCATTAGTTAATATTCTTACTACCGCAGTCAATTGGGATACGACTAGGTTGACATCTTTGGAAACTGACTTTGCTGGCCAAAGTGATGACCTGGAGGAAATTGGGGAAAATAAATGAAATACACTTCTTTTTTATAATATTTTTTTCGTTTATATTTTAACTATTTTGCCGAATATTAAATAATTTTGCCGATTGCCGGCCTTGATTAAAATTGCTGCTCAAGCTGGCCGAGTGATAATCCTAAATACCAGTAGACCCCCTCCTATAACACTATTGATAATTCCGTATTATGTGAATTCCATGTTGTACGAGTCACTTAGATTTTATAAATACGTGAGCCGTTCACAGCCCGGCACACGTATTTGTAAAATCTAAGTGACTCGTACAACATGAAATTCATATAACACGGAATTATCAACAGTTATATGGGGGTCTACTGTACAACATAACAGGAGTAGAAAAGTGAGATTCAAGGAAGTAGAATTCGGGGAAACGTGGCGAGACCTGTTAAATGTGAACGAAGCAGACATTTGACATAATTAGTGGAGTAAATTGTGGTAACTTTATGTTTTAAAAACATTAAATAGAAAGAAAAAACAATATTTAATTCGGAATTTGACTAATTATTTCAGGTAGAAAAATATTATTTAATCAAACTGCAAATCAATGTATAAAATTAAACTCGTAATCGACGATTCTCTCAAAGATTTGTTAATATATAAAATACCGAAACTCTTTAAATTATTCAATATTTCTAATATCCTGAAGATCGTATAAGCAAATACTCATAGAGATGTTTAAAATAATAGTTAAGACATTATAATAATACAGAAATATAGTCAATATCTAGTAATTTCTTTTATCTCATTAGTCATAAAAATATCATATTCTATCAGATCACACAAAGAGCAATATTTTTATATGGTTCTTAATACTGAATCCTCCTTCTAGAGATGTAATTTCCAAACTTTCTGTCTGTAAACGTTGGATCTGTCAAATAAATAGCGAGGTTGCGGCCGAAGTTTACATCTCTAAAACGTGAACGTCGAACGTCGAGCCACTATCTTGTAAGCGGCGCTCGACGTTCGACGTTCACGTTTTAGAGATGAAAACTTCGGCCGCAACTTCTCTAATATATGTGTATATTAAAATTCTCTATAGGAAACCGCAATATTTATAATATATTCAGATATTTAACGTAATATGTATATATATACATCATCTTTGCCATAAATAATAGAAATTTTCACTTACAATACGAAGATAATATTGTAATGTCATTGAATTTAAAACATTAAAAAGAGTATTTCAAATAATAACTCATTTTTCTAAGCCAAAACGTTAATTATTTTAATTACAGTTCAATATATACCTATGCTTTACATCAATGGCTAGAACAATTTCAGGTGAAAATCATCTCCAAGAAAAAGCTATTTTATTAATAAAGACAGCATTATTTAAAAATTACTTAAATTATCTATATTATAGCGCTTAATAAATTGTACATATCAGTTAAATTATTTCAAAATATATCTTATATTTTCCATCTGATGTCGAACTTAAAAGAACCATTGAAACAAATTTAAGACAGAAGCTACTGTCGAATATATAACTGAATTAGTCGTAACATCGGACTATTAATTGAGACATTGCACATTGAAAAACATTTTTAAGTCATTAAGCGAATAGTACGTGTGCTAATTCGATTGTGCTACTATTATGATTTCAATAATAGACTGTTAAATTCTTTTTACATAGTGTATTTGAACAATAGTTGACTTTTATTCATGTAGGCTAATTACAGTTTTCACTTAAAAAAGAAAAATTAATTTTAAACGTTTCTTCATGCATAAATGCTTTTCAATTTATCAAAAATATTATAAAATATATATATATTTACGTCTTAAATATATGTATAAATAATATATTACAGGGGTACAAAATGCTTTTATTTTGTATCTATGATGTTCATTGCGGATCCAGAAATCTTTTTAAACTTTTAATATATGAAATTAATAAGAATTCTTTTATTATTATTATATCTGCTGTAAATATCCAGGACAACGAGAAAAATTTAGTATATTTAGAGGAAACGGACACCACCCATAAATCGGGATTATCCCAAAAAATCAGGACATTTATGAAATACATAAAGAATTTTTAAGAAATATATCATTGTTTTTTTTTTATATAATATATTTAACAATTGAAAACATAATTACAAATAGAATCAACATTGTTATAGTTTTAAATTTAAAAAATATATATTTAAACATTTTAAAGTGTTTCAAAGGTTGTATTTTAAAGCCAGCTTATTAATTATATCTGTTAGAAATGCAAACTCCGAAACGGTTTTAATAGATTAAGTGAATTAAGTGTGAAACATTCAATAGATATTTTCAATGAGGAAGTAGAGATAATCGCTGAAGTGCAACGATCGAGATAAACGAAAACAATTAAAAATTTTCTTCCAAACATCATTCATAAATTTGTGAGGTCGAGACATAGAAACATCCATTTATCAAAAATTCATTTTTCTTCATACAATAGCATTGGAAAGTGGAAAATAAATTGTTAATAATTTATGACTGTACGTCAAAAAAAAAAACATTTCTTTAGAGATCGAAACATGAGAATGTTTCAATCGTTCATTTAATCAGTAAATAATCGCTGAAATGAATGAACCGCAATTAAAATTATGTTGTAAAATAATGATTTTTCTGGGTTTGCGCTTTGATAATTTAACTTTCAATTGCATTTTGTATGTAAAGATTTTGATAGTTTAGTATTATAACTAAATATAACTTCTGTAATTATGTAAAATTAGTCTATAATTAGTTATAATATATATATTTAGAGAGAAGTTTGACTGTAAAAAACATATATATTTTTTTAATACAATATTTTATATAGTCAAACCTCTGCTGATGGGAATATGAACAATGGCCATTGCTGGGATGTTTATTTTGTGTGTTTCAAAAGGAAGTGTTCCTGAAAAATAAATGGCCGCCATTTAGAGGTGGAGGTTTGACTGTATATATTATCCCATGCCTTAGTACAATTTGAAAAAAAAATAGCAATAATAAAAATAGGAAACAATAAAAAAATTTAACTTTCAAGTTTGTTTTTTCCACATTTCTATCTAGAAGTGATTTATTGAATAATGAATTAAATTTTTTTAAATATCATTTCTGTAAACGATTACTTAAGTATAATTTAACAATGCTAATTATAAAATTAGATACGATCTTTGTGCTATTTACGTAAGCTTTCAATTGTTATCTGTTCTTAACCCAAACAAATAATACGCAATTAACAGTAACTACAAATAAATAACGAATTTATGAATAAAAATTAATTCGTCCAAATGAAATTTATTTAAAATTAAATATTTTTATTAATTTTATATTAATAAAATCTTCATAAACATGAAATTGTAAAGAGCAACACCAGAATAAACTTCTTCAGTATTATATCCTTGAAATTTAATAACATAAAAATCGTGTTAACATGATGTAATGATTTTAAATCTTTTAAAAAACTAGTTGATCGAGATACTAGTTAAACGAACTGTTCTTAAAAGAAAAATAATATTCCAATGATTCTTTAACTGATGAGCATCTTTACCGGAAAGTATGGAAACAAAAGAAGAATGAGTTACAAGATAAACGACTTTTGATCTTTAACTTATTAATACGTTTTTCAATAACTTCCTACCGAATTCTGTGTAAAGAAAATCGAGGTCAGATTTACAATAACTCGCAATCTCGATACCGGTTAGCTGACCAGTGGCATATAAAACTGTTGTATAACCCAGCATCAGACTCATTCAATCATCGAAGGAGAAAAAAGAACCATGTGGTTGGTAAGTTCTTGCAAATCTTCTATATTTTATAAGTGCCACTTTATAT
>NW_019384437.1:110605-118014 GCF_000671375.1 Centruroides sculpturatus
ATTTAAAAAAAAATGATAAAATAATATAAAACGAAATTAAAATTTAATTTTTAATTCAATTAAATTTATTTATCTCTTAACTAAACAATTTTATATATATGTAACTGTTTAATTAAAATATAAAATTTTTACTTTCTATTTTTAATTTATTTTTGTTAATTATATTAAAAAAATTAATATGTATTATTTAATACTTTAATAATTATAATATATTAATATAAATAATATTTTGCATTTTTTTTAAGGTAAGAAAAAATGTGTTTTCAAGTTAATTTGACTTAGATTTTATTTTATTATTTTTTTTCTGTTATTTTTCTTTAGAAAGTAGTTTAATAAAGATATACATTTATAAATTTTCATGCAAGTATTGCATAGATTTATTTGGAAAATTTTTATAATGAAATTCATCAAAGGTAAATTTCCAGTCCAAGAACTGTTGCTTAATATAATCGAATAAGTAGATTATACGTATTAGAAATTTTCGAATATACTAAATTCAATCGAGGGCAAAATAAATCCAGGTTAGGGCGGATTATTAAATAGAAAACAATGTTTCTTTCACAAAAAGAAAGTCGCTTACTCATTAAAACAAGTTTACAATCGTTAAAAATTCATCGAAGTGCCAATCGAATAATAGAAGTCACATAATTTATTAAGCCAAATTTAAATTAAAAAAATCAAATAGATGCTCTACATATTTTTTTTTTGTCTTTTAAAAATGTTAAAATTATATTTCTATTATATATTTTTTTTAATGATTTAATTCTTATTTATTATGAAAATTTCGTAATTTTTTTTTTATAATTATCCTTGACATCTCTTCAAATTCGGCCATTGAAAAAAAAAAAAATAAATAAATAAAGCAAATAGTTGAATAATGATTAAAATATTTTGTAAACATTTTACACAATATTATAAATATATAATGTTGTAATTATTATAATTTACTGTAAATCTTAATCCGGATAAACTTGAAGTAACTTTGAGGTCAAAAGTTAAAGAAAGAAAGAAAAAAAACTTACATTTTAAAAACATTTTTGGGTGGAACTTGATCATTGACAGATTTAAAGTTCTAGTTAATGACTTCTCGAAATCCTCAGAAAAAAAAAAATCATTCAATTAAAACTTTCACTAAAATTCTATAGGTTAAGGATCAGGATAAAATTACTTAATCTTTATATTTAAACTAGGGAAACCTATTATCTAATATGTTCCATTTTTCAATACGAGATCACGATCTTGTAATCTATTTTAAACACTTTCTCAATCGACATAAAATGAGACGATTCGTGATAGAGAAGAGCACACAGGGCAGCTTCAAATCGTGTTTTCCTGAAATTTCTCAGACAGGTTTTTATATCTTTATAATCGTGAATAAGCTATTACTAGTTATTATATTATTTTCTTCAACCGTCACCAAAGTAAAATGATGTCAATTTTCATTGCGAAAAAATTTCGAATAATTGAAAAAAACACGCTTTAACAAGAAGCATTAATCTTCATTAACACAAGGACTTTGTTTTTAAATCCTTTCAATTAAGTGTCAATTTTAAATATTTAAGTATATGAAATTCTTTTTCAATTCATGGAGAATTTTGAAATAAAAGTTTTATTTTAATTATTCTAGTTGTTTTACCGGTTTTATATTCAGTTATATAGTTTGATTGGTCTGAAAGAATTAGAACGTATTTAAAAAGTTGGCATCTTTATAAAAACAAAAATACTATTATTCAGAGTATGTCATCCTGATAAAAATTGCCAGGTTGCTTTACATTTATAGCTTTAATATTCGAGCTTAAAAAACCTTATTAAATTAAAGAAGCTTTTTCGAATATATATATATATATATATATATTTCTTATCTTTTAAGCTTATTATTCAAATCTTAATATTATGAAACTGAATAATTATATGTGAAGAACAATGCGATTCACTTTAAAAATTTGTATTTAAAGTTTGGTTACTCCCAGGTCGATAGTTCAGAAGGAAACTGTAAATAAGAACAGGAATACATCGAGAACCAGGAAGAAATTAAAAGTGCTGTAGACAAGAAATATGCGCTATATAATAGCTTGTCATCCAATTTGCATGAGATGGAATTTTAGATTTAACAAACAGGCAATAATAAAAATGTATCTGGTTGATTTTAAATCTGTAGAATATTTTAAAACATTAATTAATAACATTTTTCTTTTCAATTAGTTCAAAAATAAAGTAATTTTATGCATGATTGGATTTCATCATTGTTAAATATTGCACAATTTATTTTAACCCATTACATCAATATCTTCTGCTGCTTCAGGCTACAACCCTCTTTTGTTCTAAATCTGCTAAACCTCTAGAAACAAACGTAAACTTTCTCAGACAATGCAAACTATAACATTAACCTCTTTTATCACCAACCATTCCAGACAAACCATGCCAAATAGAAAAGAAATGAGAACACTTCTTAAAATTTATTATAAACATGGAATATGAATCATAGAAAGTCATAAATTATACGTAAGTATTGTAATTTTTATACGCCAATCTTTGAAATTTTCTACGTTCTTATCGTTTTTGTTTTCCAATAAGTGTATTTTATCAGAATTATTTATTAGATTATTATAATTGGTTATCATTGTAAAACTAAGAGGCCATTTGGAACTACGGCCATGGAGCAAATGAATTACCGGAAAATCAAAGAATTTTTTGGTGGACCAGTCCACCACTTCATCTAACACTTTCAAATATTAATTTTCCTATGATATAATGCAGTTTTCAACATTGTATCATTACTTGTTTGCATTGAGAGGGATGTTAACTTGATGTATATGAACCGAACTTATGGTAAATCATGTATAATGTAATTCATACTTAATTATGTGTCTTTACAATTATATAAATTCGATTTATATAGACATATAAATAGGATGAAGAAATAATGATTCATGTGTTCGGAATACAGTAGATTTTACGGGGGATTTTAATATATTTTAAACGATCAATGAAAAATTAAAAGTTTTTATAAAATTTATTGTATTTTTAAATTTTTATTTCAGGAAAATTGTTTTATTATAGCATTGTTAACAGTAATATCCGGTCTTCAATATCATCGTGACGATTTATTTGAGGAATCAGGAGTACATGAAGATTTCCATAGACCGGTAAGACCGCAACCTCCAGGTCGAAGAATTCCAGAATGGTCTCAATTCTTCTATCTTCGTTCTCCCGACCAGCAGGAGAAACCAAGAGGATTTTCTTATCACGTGACTAATCGCAATCGCTCTCCTTTCACATTTAATCGCCGCCATTCAACAGAAATCGATGAGACAAGACAACAGGATTTACAGTCTCGAAGTTACTTAAAACGTCGTAATCCTGTTCCTACCGTTCGAGAAGATTATGAACCTAATTATTCTCCTGAAAAATTTTCTCCTGATTCCAGAAGCGAAGAGCAAACCGATAGCATTGAAAGAGAAGATTTTTCCAAAGAAAATGAAACATCTTTGATAAATAGATCTGGAAACATTCGCGAAGATTTTAAAACTTATTCTGATCTTCGTCCTGTATATAGAGATGAAGCACCAAGATCCTATCATACTGAATTATATGAAAAAAAAGAATCTTCAAAGTTAATAAGAGATGATAGTAACGATAATTACCCACGATATGAATCTGATAGACAAGTAGAACCAGAAATTACGAAAATACCAAGGATTCCTCCAGAGATATCTGGGCAACCAGACCCATTATATGGTGTTGTTGATACTTATCTGCAGTTTCCTCCAATATCTTTCCGCTTTCATATATCTCCACACGTTCAAGTATTAAGACCTTCTGAATTAGCTATAAGACAACCACCAAAAATAGGATTTAGCCCTTTAGTATCTATTGGAAATTCATCTCTTCCCTATCCTATAGTACATAGTAATCAAGTACGAATAAAAGTAGTGGCTAGAGGAAACAATTATGGAGAAAATCAAGTAAATTTCACAGTTAATACTCCTAAAACGTTTGAAGAAACTAATCCTGAATCAGAAACGGAGGAATTGAGTTCTACGACAAGTGCGACTGTTACACGATCTACTCTTCCAAAATTATTAGCTAGGTTGATAGAATCTACAACTACTCCAACAACGCACAGTACTGAAGAGTCAACAACAGTTCAAGATACAACAACAACTTCAACAACTGAAGCAGAAACAACAACTATAACAACAACAACTGAAGCAGAAACGACAACTAAAACAACAACCACAACTGAAGAAGAAACCACAACTAAAACAACAACAACTGAAGCAGAAACCACAACTAAAACAACAACCACAACTGAAGCAGAAACCACAACTGAGGCAAAAACAACTACCGAAACAACAACTAAACCAGAAACAACAACAGAAACTACGACTCAGCACTCGACATTATCTACCGAAAAACAAGACATATCCACAGAAATCTCAAATGATATAAAAACTACAACTACACCGAAAACAACAGAAAATCCTACA
Source organism: Centruroides sculpturatus (assembly GCF_000671375.1). Taxonomy (NCBI): domain Eukaryota; kingdom Metazoa; phylum Arthropoda; class Arachnida; order Scorpiones; family Buthidae; genus Centruroides; species Centruroides sculpturatus. The sequence goes on from NW_019384437.1 coordinate 115,096, forward strand.
AATGGACATGATACAACACTAATGGATTTATTAGTTGAAATTAATTCTAGCGAAACTCCTCAAACTTCTACAACCGAAAAGATTAAAACTGAAAATCTTAAAGTTCCGTGTGGTACTGATAACAAAACTCAATCATTTACTCTTTCTCCTGAAGTTAGTACAGCAACATCAGTAATTGAAACTAGAGTAGATTTTGTCACTACAGCAACAGTTTCCGAACGACTTTCATCCCCTAAGGAAGATAGTACGAAACACGAACAGAACAAAGAAAATCTTGTTTTTATGGCTGCAGAAAATTTAGAATTTTGGTAGAATTTTGCTGTTGACTATCCCGTTTCAGGTGCCATTTAAATAATTCCGTAAATATATTTAATAACTTAAAACAGCAATGAAAGTAATTTATGTTATATATATTTTTGTTCTTTTTTTGTACAGAATAAATGTTCGATTTTATGTACACGTATTCGATTATGTAAACATTATGAAATTTTATATATTTTTTTTAAATAAATGAAAAATTCGCACATTGAGTTTCTATATTGGTCTTTTTGTCTCCCGTGGGCATTAAAAGGGTATTTTTAATCATACCCATCGTAGTATCGGCCATGCTTACAATGGGAAAAACCAGGTGGTGAGGGACGGGTCTACTATATTTAGGACAGACAACTCCCCGAAAGATTTTTGGAGTTGCTCTGAGATTACCCAGAGCGGTAGGCTGACGTCTCTACTGTCTCTTCTTTCGTATTATTAAATATGATTTAACAAATAAGTTTTAAACAATGTGCTTTGGGCAGCTTGGCTATGATGTAAAATTAAACGTCATTTTGCTGCACGCAAGAACTTAAATCCAGCTTAATAGTTAATAACTTGTTAAATATCTGGAGCTTTTGGAATACCCAGTAAGGAACGAGACAATGGACACGAATTACAGAATTGTTTCGATAAACCGGGACGGCTATTTACCCTAAAGCTTACTATTGTGAAATTCGATTATATGAGTAATTGTTCTCATACCTCCCACTATTCACTTATTTCTCCATATAACTTAATTTTTTTTTTTTAATGAAATTCTGAAGAAAAATAGAAAAAATTTATTATGAATTTAAATGTTTAGTTTTTATATATAATAGAGATTTCATCTTAACTCTTTCCGCTCTGTAGACACTAAGAGGGCCTCTTTTAGCAAGCCCATTACGGGGTCGAATCCGGAGGAATCGAAAAATCCCCAGGAACTTTTCGGGAGTGGTCCGTCCGGATATGTCGGGTCCCCGNCATAATTACAAATAGAATCAACATTGTTATAGTTTTAAATTTAAAAAATATATATTTAAACATTTTAAAGTGTTTCAAAGGTTGTATTTTAAAGCCAGCTTATTAATTATATCTGTTAGAAATGCAAACTCCGAAACGGTTTTAATAGATTAAGTGAATTAAGTGTGAAACATTCAATAGATATTTTCAATGAGGAAGTAGAGATAATCGCTGAAGTGCAACGATCGAGATAAACGAAAACAATTAAAAATTTTCTTCCAAACATCATTCATAAATTTGTGAGGTCGAGACATAGAAACATCCATTTATCAAAAATTCATTTTTCTTCATACAATAGCATTGGAAAGTGGAAAATAAATTGTTAATAATTTATGACTGTACGTCAGAAAAAAAACATTTCTTTAGAGATCGAAACATGAGAATGTTTCAATCGTTCATTTAATCAGTAAATAATCGCTGAAATGAATGAACCGCAATTAAAATTATGTTGTAAAATAATGATTTTTCTGGGTTTGCGCTTTGATAATTTAACTTTCAATTGCATTTTGTATGTAAAGATTTTGATAGTTTAGTATTATAACTAAATATAACTTCTGTAATTATGTAAAATTAGTCTAATTCAGAAATTTGTGTTTGAATTTTATTGAATTTTAAATTTTAAATTTGATAGAATAATATGTTCAAGTCTATTTGAAATTTTACTTCCATTTATATTTTTTAATTTAAATTCCTTTTTATCGTTATGTATAATCAGACAACTCAATAATCAGTTGTTAAGCCAAGGTAATTTAAAGTTATATCTGTAATTATGTAAAATTAGAATGAAATTCAGAAATTTGTGTTTGAATTTTATTGAATTTTAAATTTTAAATTTGATAGAATAATATGTTCAAGTTCTGTAGGATAGACTCGTGATACAGTTAGTTATTCACAACTGCAAGATTGATCATATGAACGATCCCATTGTTGATTTTGTCGTTGAAATTAGATGTTTTCCTAGAATAAGAGATCAAATAGATATTCACGTTAAATATACTTCACTTAAGGATTAAATTTTTATAAAGTTGAGGTTCAATTTTATATAATCAGGATAATTTGCTTCTTAGTTTGAACTTCGATCTTCTGGGATCATCAAACAACGATTTTCATCAAAATTCACCACGTTAACCACCAATTTTCCTTTAGCCAAAAACAAGATCTTCCAGAGAATCAATAAGACTGTCAAAATTAGAGGTTATCTAAAGTAAAAGGGAGCCAAAATATCTATCCGTCCAGCGATTATCAAGCCCGGTAAATTTTTATCGATTATCGTCATCTCAACAACAAAAGACTAATGGAGCAAACACCTTGGGCGGATTCATGGCCTTAATTGCGACAGATTGAGGTCATTTTGTAAAATCTGATAAAATTTATTCCGTTATTGAAGAGAAAGCTTTGTTTTGATTAGATAAAACAAACTTTTTAACTAACCTCATAATTTATCATACGAAAGCTTTTTTTTTTCCTAAATTAAATTTATCAGATTTTATATTTGATGTTTTTATTTTTTTATATTCACTCAATTGTATTAAATTAATTTAAATTTTATTTTTAAAAAATAAAAACAGAAAAAAATATATATTTTTTTAACGTTTAAAAATTCGTTCA
>NW_019384437.1:120296-126685 GCF_000671375.1 Centruroides sculpturatus
TAGGAAGCTTTTTCATATATATATATATATATATATTTCTTATCTTTTAAGCTTATTATTCAAATCTTAATATTATGAAACTGAATAATTATATGTGAAGAACAATGCGATTCACTTTAAAAATTTGTATTTAAAGTTTGGTTACTCCCAGGTCGATAGTTCAGAAGGAAACTGTAAATAAGAACAGGAATACATCGAGAACCAGGAAGAAATTAAAAGTGCTGTAGACAAGAAATATGCGCTATATAATAGCTTGTCATCCAATTTGCATGAGATGGAATTTTAGATTTAACAAACAGGCAATAATAAAAATGTATCTGGTTGATTTTAAATCTGTAGAATATTTTAAAACATTAATTAATAACATTTTTCTTTTCAATTAGTTCAAAAATAAAGTAATTTTATGCATGATTGGATTTCATCATTGTTAAATATTGCACAATTTATTTTAACCCATTACATCAATATCTTCTGCTGCTTCAGGCTACAACCCTCTTTTGTTCTAAATCTGCTAAACCTCTAGAAACAAACGTAAACTTTCTCAGACAATGCAAACTATAACATTAACCTCTTTTATCACCAACCATTCCAGACAAACCATGCCAAATAGAAAAGAAATGAGAACACTTCTTAAAATTTATTATAAACATGGAATATGAATCATAGAAAGTCATAAATTATACGTAAGTATTGTAATTTTTATACGCCAATCTTTGAAATTTTCTACGTTCTTATCGTTTTTGTTTTCCAATAAGTGTATTTTATCAGAATTATTTATTAGATTATTATAATTGGTTATCATTGTAAAACTAAGAGGCCATTTGGAACTACGGCCATGGAGCAAATGACTTACCGGGAAATCAAAGAATTTTTTGGTGGACCAGTCCACCACTTCGTCTAACACTTTCAAATATTAATTTTCCTATGATATAATGCAGTTTTCAACATTGTATCATTACTTGTTTGCATTGAGAGGGATGTTAACTTGATGTATATGAACCGAACTTATGGTAAATCATGTATAATGTAATTCATACTTAATTATGTGTCTTTACAATTATATAAATTCGATTTATATAGACATATAAATAGGATGAAGAAATAATGATTCATGTGTTCGGAATACAGTAGATTTTACGGGGGATTTTAATATATTTTAAACGATCAATGAAAAATTAAAAGTTTTTATAAAATTTATTGTATTTTTAAATTTTTATTTCAGGAAAATTGTTTTATTATAGCATTGTTAACAGTAATATCCGGTCTTCAATATCATCGTGACGATTTATTTGAGGAATCAGGAGTACATGAAGATTTCCATAGACCGGTAAGACCGCAACCTCCAGGTCGAAGAATTCCAGAATGGTCTCAATTCTTCTATCTTCGTTCTCCCGACCAGCAGGAGAAACCAAGAGGATTTTCTTATCACGTGACTAATCGCAATCGCTCTCCTTTCACATTTAATCGCCGCCATTCAACAGAAATCGATGAGACAAGACAACAGGATTTACAGTCTCGAAGTTACTTAAAACGTCGTAATCCTGTTCCTACCGTTCGAGAAGATTATGAACCTAATTATTCTCCTGAAAAATTTTCTCCTGATTCCAGAAGCGAAGAGCAAACCGATAGCATTGAAAGAGAAGATTTTTCCAAAGAAAATGAAACATCTTTGATAAATAGATCTGGAAACATTCGCGAAGATTTTAAAACTTATTCTGATCTTCGTCCTGTATATAGAGATGAAGCACCAAGATCCTATCATACTGAATTATATGAAAAAAAAGAATCTTCAAAGTTAATAAGAGATGATAGTAACGATAATTACCCACGATATGAATCTGATAGACAAGTAGAACCAGAAATTACGAAAATACCAAGGATTCCTCCAGAGATATCTGGGCAACCAGACCCATTATATGGTGTTGTTGATACTTATCTGCAGTTTCCTCCAATATCTTTCCGCTTTCATATATCTCCACACGTTCAAGTATTAAGACCTTCTGAATTAGCTATAAGACAACCACCAAAAATAGGATTTAGCCCTTTAGTATCTATTGGAAATTCATCTCTTCCCTATCCTATAGTACATAGTAATCAAGTACGAATAAAAGTAGTGGCTAGAGGAAACAATTATGGAGAAAATCAAGTAAATTTCACAGTTAATACTCCTAAAACGTTTGAAGAAACTAATCCTGAATCAGAAACGGAGGAATTGAGTTCTACGACAAGTGCGACTGTTACACGATCTACTCTTCCAAAATTATTAGCTAGGTTGATAGAATCTACAACTACTCCAACAACGCACAGTACTGAAGAGTCAACAACAGTTCAAGATACAACAACAACTTCAACAACTGAAGCAGAAACAACAACTATAACAACAACAACTGAAGCAGAAACGACAACTAAAACAACAACCACAACTGAAGAAGAAACCACAACTAAAACAACAACAACTGAAGCAGAAACCACAACTAAAACAACAACCACAACTGAAGCAGAAACCACAACTGAGGCAAAAACAACTACCGAAACAACAACTAAACCAGAAACAACAACAGAAACTACGACTCAGCACTCGACATTATCTACCGAAAAACAAGACATATCCACAGAAATCTCAAATGATATAAAAACTACAACTACACCGAAAACAACAGAAAATCCTACAAATGGACATGATACAACACTAATGGATTTATTAGTTGAAATTAATTCTAGCGAAACTCCTCAAACTTCTACAACCGAAAAGATTAAAACTGAAAATCTTAAAGTTCCGTGTGGTACTGATAACAAAACTCAATCATTTACTCTTTCTCCTGAAGTTAGTACAGCAACATCAGTAATTGAAACTAGAGTAGATTTTGTCACTACAGCAACAGTTTCCGAACGACTTTCATCCCCTAAGGAAGATAGTACGAAACACGAACAGAACAAAGAAAATCTTGTTTTTATGGCTGCAGAAAATTTAGAATTTTGGTAGAATTTTGCTGTTGACTATCCCGTTTCAGGTGCCATTTAAATAATTCCGTAAATATATTTAATAACTTAAAACAGCAATGAAAGTAATTTATGTTATATATATTTTTGTTCTTTTTTTGTACAGAATAAATGTTCGATTTTATGTACACGTATTTGATTATGTAAACATTATGAAATTTTATATATTTTTTTTAAATAAATGAAAAATTCGCACATTGAGTTTCTATATTGGTCTTTTTGTCTCCCGTGGGCATTAAAAGGGTATTTTTAATCATACCCATCGTAGTATCGGCCATGCTTACAATGGGAAAAACCAGGTGGTGAGGGACGGGTCTACTATATTTAGGACAGACAACTCCCCGAAAGATTTTTGGAGTTGCTCTGAGATTACCCAGAGCGGTAGGCTGACGTCTCTACTGTCTCTTCTTTCGTATTATTAAATATGATTTAACAAATAAGTTTTAAACAATGTGCTTTGGGCAACTTGGCTATGATGTAAAATTAACGTCGTTTTGCTGCACGCAAGAACTTAAATCCAGCTTAATAGTTAATAACTTGTTAAATATCTGGAGCTTTTGGAATACCCAGTAAGGAACGAGACAATGGACACGAATTACAGAATTGTTTCGATAAACCGGGACGGCTATTTACCCTAAAGCTTACTATTGTGAAATTCGATTATATGAGTAATTGTTCTCATACCTCCCACTATTCACTTATTTCTCCATATAACTTAATTTTTTTTTTTTAATGAAATTCTGAAGAAAAATAGAAAAATTTATTATGAATTTAAATGTTTAGTTTTTATATATAATAGAGATTTCATCTTAACTCTTTCCGCTCTGTAGACACTAAGAGGGCCTCTTTTAGCAAGCCCATTACGGGGTCGAATCAGGAGGAATCGAAAAATCCCCAGGAACTTTTCGGGAGTGGTCCGTCCGGATATGTCGGGCCCCGCCCTCGCCACCCGTCCGTCCCATTGTGGCTTGGCCAAACCCATAATGGGCTTCCTAAAAGAGGTCCTCTTAGTGCCCACAGGGCGGAAAGAGTTTTAAAAAAGCATAAAGATGACTTAATGAAGTGTTTTAAAATAGACCTGTGTTCATCTCCTTTCATCACTCAGTCGTATAATTAAATTTTATTTTACTTTCCCGGCTCTGTTATATTTAACAGACGAAAAGTATGGCGATCGGTCAAAAAATGATCCTCCCAATACATTTACATTTTTGGATTTTTGGGCTCGGGACCCTGAAACATCGAGAAATACAAAACCATTGGGATTCTTCTGTATGTATGGATGTTAGTGTGTGTAAGGGGCACGATTTTGTTCACCCACTTTGAAGATTAATTCCTGTGTCTTTTGTTGAAAACTTCTGAAATTTTGCAAGGAGGTTTGAGTGAGGTCCCGGACTGGTCCGAACCATCATAAAATTAACGAAAAATCAGTTGATTTAAAGAAAAATCTTTTAAAAAAGCAAGAAAAAAATTGTGTGTAGTCGGACACCCTTTTGTTTATATTAAAATGCAAAACAGAATCATAAATTGGAATGCCGTCCATTCCCGATTGGAAGGTCGAATTCAGTTTCGAGTTTGACGTCTCCCGTGCTCCAGGTAGGAGTCCCATTACGCTTAGTAACGAGGGACCAGTCACTCGGAAAGTGCGGATGAGAGAGATCAACTAATCGGAATGGCCGATAGAAGGACGGAGATTGATATAATCTCCGACAATCGCACTAGGACACATCGCACTCGGTTAGTTAACTTTTTGGATAACCAACACACTGTGTGTCAAGAGCCGTTTTTCCTTCCAGAATAATCAAGAAATCGCGTGCCGCTATAATTGTGCTGTGTGTCATCCGTCGGACCAAACGCCGCATCACCTTAACTTACCCACCAACGCCGTAAACGGATGAACCCTTCTTGTCCGCCCTAGGGTTACGAGCCTACAACAGATCAGCTTGAACTCTCTTAGGACCGGAGATACGTCGCTTCTCAGCGCCGAGACAAATTATCGAAGATTCAGATTAACTGTTGTAAAAGAACTCGAAAATGTAAGCATCCTTCAGTTACAATAAACGGATTTTTGCAAGACACTTGTCATCTCTGTCTCCAACACCACCACCCACACGCGGATGACCCTAGTCTTCCTGACGCAGGATTAACAGTGACCGTATCGCCGAGCGGTCAAGATGGCTCTGGGGACCCGGGTTCGAATCCGGACTGGTTAATAAATCTCCAGAAATTTTTCGGGGGTTGGTCTGTCCAGATATGTCGGACCCCATCCCTCATCACCCGGTCGCCTCATTGTGGGCCTGGCCGAACCATAATGGGCTTGCTAAAAAGGCCCTCTTAATGCCCACAGGGTGGAAAGAGTTTAAAAGGAATGCAAGATTTTCATGTTTACAAAATAACAGAGAAAGATTATATCTGCAGAAACTGTTTTATTTTTGCAAACATGTTTTTACAAATTACATCTTTATCGAGGGNGAAAAAAAAATAGCAATAATAAAAATAGGAAACAATAAAAAAATTTAACTTTTAAGTTTGTTTTTTCCACATTTCTATCTAGAAGTGATTTATTGAATAATGAATTAAATTTTTTTAAATATCATTTCTGTAAACGATTACTTAAGTATAATTTAACAATGCTAATTATAAAATTAGATACGATCTTTGTGCTATTTACGTAAGCTTTCAATTGTTATCTGTTCTTAACCCAAACAAATAATACGCAATTAACAGTAACTACAAATAAATAACGAATTTATGAATAAAAATTAATTCGTCCAAATGAAATTTATTTAAAATTAAATATTTTTATTAATTTTATATTAATAAAATCTTCATAAACATGAAATTGTAAAGAGCAACACCAGAATAAACTTCTTCAGTATTATATCCTTGAAATTTAATAACATAAAAATCGTGTTAACATGATGTAATGATTTTAAATCTTTTAAAAAACTAGTTGATCGAGATACTAGTTAAACGAACTGTTCTTAAAAGAAAAATAATATTCCAATGATTCTTTAACTGATGAGCATCTTTACCGGAAAGTATGGAAACAAAAGAAGAATGAGTTACAAGATAAACGACTTTTGATCTTTAACTTATTAATACGTTTTTCAATAACTTCCTACCGAATTCTGTGTAAAGAAAATCGAGGTCAGATTTACAATAACTCGCAATCTCGATACCGGTTAGCTGACCAGTGGCATATAAAACTGTTGTATAACCCAGCATCAGACTCATTCAATCATCGAAGGAGAAAAAAGAACCATGTGGTTGGTAAGTTCTTGCAAATCTTCTATATTTTATAAGTGCCACTTTATATAAGATACGAACATTTTCTCACCAAGAATTATAAGTTTTTTCATTGATAAAAAGTATTAAATATTATATATATA
>NW_019384437.1:134233-137026 GCF_000671375.1 Centruroides sculpturatus
ATATATATATATATATATATATATATATATATATATACACATTAATAATCAATTGATTTATCAAATATTTTATGTATAAAAATTTGTTTTTACATTAATCCTTTTTACTAATGTCTGAATCACAAATACAGTATCAATTTGTTGGGCGTGTCGTTCATTCCGGAGAGTCCAAGTTCCAGGGATGACACAAATTAAGAGTCAAATTTGAGTACAGACACAAGCCGGAAGAGTCCAAATTCGAGTGAAGACATAATTCAGTAGTCAAATTCGGGGTAGACGTAATTCGGGAACGTCCAAATTCGTTTATACCAATTTGAAAGAATGCTAATTCAGTAAAAGATAATAATGAGACACAGCCAGGACAAAGTCAAAATTAGGAAGTTATAATCGAAATTGGCATTGACGCAATCGGGATGTGAAAATTAGGAGTAGAATTCGAGTCATCAATGATTTTCAGAAAAAAACCATATCTAAAAGTGAATGAAGAACCAATATTTTAATTTTTACTTATAAATTGAAAATTATTTTTGTAATACTTTTTAGGAGATTTTTAGATTTTATTTATGAAGTTTTAAACTTTACAATTTCTTTTTGTTATTTTTTGAATATTTTTAAATATACAACAAACAACGAAAACAAATAAATATTAAATGAAAACAAAATTAAGAATAAATGCGATTATATACAAAGAAATTAAAGGAAAATACAATTAAAAACAAATAAATACGAATAAAGAAATAAAACGAAAAGAACTATGTACAGAATACCTGTACATGTACTGTACAACAATCGAAGTAAAGAAATAAATATTAAATGAAAACAAAATTAAGAATAAATGCGATTATATACAAAGAAATTAAGGGAAAATACAATTAAAAACAAATAAATACGAATAAAGGAAATAAATAACAAAGCAAAAATGTTTTGCTTACGGCAATTAATTGCATACTGCCACGTGTCATGTATGCATCAAATAACTTATGTCATTGTTAATTCTATTATTTTAGGATGTTCCCGTCCTCGTAATCTCATAAGATTACTATATAATTTAATTTCTACATTCATTTATACTATTGCTTTCGCTGTGTTCCAGATTGTATTATTGTGAGTACTTGGACAAGAATATACAGGCTATGTATGCCCGATACCCTAAAAACGTGGATTTTCTGTAGGTACGATCTCAATCGCATCAAAATATAATACATTTCCACGCTAATACAGTTAATAAATATTTCTAGTTTTTCTGTTGTCCGGCCATTAATTGCGGGTTATTATGAAATCGTGATCAGAAATTGTGTCAATTTATAAACTGAGACCGTAAAATCTCCCAAGTGTTTGGTGTAGAATACAATAAAGTTGCCATAGACACTTACAATTAGACAACTAGGCCCAAATCCAGCAAATAATTTATAGCAAATCATAGAGCAGATCTTATTCCCGATGGATAGATGGAAGCAAAGAGATCCTTACTCGAACCGAACGTACTCGCATTCACCACTTTTTGCCATTTTACACACCTTCTGCACGGATCTAAATGTAGAAAAAGAAGTATAATTATTCGTCGAAAACGTATAACTCGATTTGAATTCCATTAAAACATATTGCTGCGCTATATCTATGAAAATTTTTGGTGTAATCGATACTTGGGCTTAGCGCCATATTCGAATTTATTGCTAATTTGTTCGCGCGTACAAAATCTTACCTCTTAACGGGTTTCCATATGCTCTTAAAGAATGACCCGACTTTCGTCAATGTATTTCTATCCCGATATTCACGGGTGCTGTAATGGCCAGGATTATCTTGCACGCAATCTTCGTGCTCTGCCGGGTCTTCGTTTGCTTTGGTGTTTCGTGGAGGAACCGCACTCTCTCTATTGTTTACTCCTTCATCCTCCACATCTTCGACCAATCTCTCACTAAACAAGGAAAGAAAGAATTCGCAATACAATAAATATATAATTTTCAAATTGAATTACGATGAATATTTAAGAATGGTAACAATTGAAAAACATTTTCTGTAATTTCCCACGAGGGTAAGAAACTAACGCTTGGAGAGTCGCGTTATTAAACTTATTACTATTTATTGAAAAATTAAGACGATGATTCCTCGTATTTCTCAGAATAACCCCCTCGTTAAACAGCTCATACATATAATATACACAAGTTTATTATAATTTACCTGTTAAAACGCTGGCAGGCCGTCTGACAGATTGGTCGAACCTTCATCAAAACTTGTTTATAAGCAGGCTTGATGTTATTTTCAAAAATGTCCAAACCTTCGAAAGCACCGGTCGAGGGTTCGAACTGCTTTAACAGGCCTTTCTTAATCTTGCTTTTTCGAAATTTAAAATAATCTAAATTGTGTGGACTGACGAATCTTCGCACGTCCACATATTTATCCAATCCCTCCCTAAATATGTAAAGAGAAAATTCACAACACAATAACTATTTAATTCTACTCTCAAACTAGATTAGATCCATGTGCTTTTAAGTTTATTCGACAGAGGGAAATGGCCTTTTATATTGTAATATAATTTATTTAAATTAATTGTATTATATTTAAATTATAATTAACTAGCAGACCCCGCCACGCCTTGTTGTGGCTCAAAATGTATCTATTATAAATATATAACACTTCCCCAGTGGGGGAAAATTTCTCGAAAAATCCCTTTATAGTGTACATTCTGTTGACGTATCCTATTAAAATGCAATCAAAAACGCAAAAACCCGCATCTAAAATAGTATAATAGAAGCCAAGTTTTTCAGAGTAAGCCTTAATCCTGTCTCTCTCCCC
>NW_019384437.1:138276-142426 GCF_000671375.1 Centruroides sculpturatus
GAAATTTTTCTCCATTGCATGTCACTTTGCGTTGAATTTTCGTCGATGTTAAGCCTAATGAAGACTATTGTATCGTTAAAAATTATTTTTTTATTTTGTACAAACAAAATAAATATATTGAAAAATATAAAAACAATAAAAAATTATACTTCAGAAGTTAATTTAGTATCAAAAACGTAAAATATTTGAGTAGCAGAAGACATAGCCAAAGATTACTGCGCCACAGCACTGGCGAAAATTTAAATTTGTCGACTGGAATTCCTTCGGATAACCGACGTTTCGGATAACCGACCTTCGGATAAACGACGCTCTACTGTATATTTAAATTGTAGCTTAAAGCCTTCAATTTCTAAAACGAATCTCTTATCCGAATAAATAGTAATGAAATGTAAATATTGACCCCTGGATATCGACCCTTTGATATGGAGAGTATCGACCCCTGCCCCATCCCTGGAGGATGGGGCAGAGGTCGATACTCTTTATCATCAAAAAACATCTTTGAATCGCTTTCCAAATCGCACTATTCGTAATAACAAGAGCAAAACAATTGCAACAACAACAACTTCAATTGTTGAATTCGTTTGTTACGCGTTAAACCAAGAAGAAAGGGAATTTAATGAACAATTTTTGATTTTTTTCTACTATAATCTGAGAATCTAATTACGATTAAAAAGCCAGAATTAGATTTTTGTAAATTCGTAAGATTTACGTTAATTTTTATAATGTTTAAACGCAAACGATCGAGAAATGTAGCGGAATTACTTCTACAGGAAAGGAAGAGGCGAACTTCCTATGAAAATAAAACGTGTGGATGAATATACGTGACCGAGAACAAAATGTCAAAGGTTGAAAGTGCCATTGAGGAATTGGTGTTTTGTACGGATAGGATTGCTAATGCCAGATCGTGTGATAATTTAATATTGTTAAGTACATCCCTCTCCAGAGGAGTGACCGCCAGCGGGCTAAAATTTCAGTTCCGAATGAGGGGTTTGAACCCCTTTCCAAATTTTATCCCCCAGACGACATGCATTTGTACCGCATCTCCAGGTTGCACTGATCTCGAAACTAGATATTTAGATTTTGGAGTAGGTCCAGTTGGCCGGAACCCATGTTGACTTTACACCGTGACGAAAGGTGGCCGACGGGCTCCGGGAAGAAGGCCCGGCCAAAAAGGTGAAAAGCCACATCGAAATATATGAGAGATTCTCGAGTAATGCGATTCGGGAATGCTTGCGTGGCTTTTCGCGGCAAATGACCTTTTTTTTGCCTCGGCTGCTCGAAGACGGTTAAAGTGAGTAACTAAAACTGTGCTGAAATTAACTTAAATCCTATTTAGTCCTACATATTTTGGTATGAATAAAATACTAAGTCACTATGTAGAAGTTGGCTTGTGGTCGTAACTCTAAGATACTAATAAAACAAGCCTACACAATTTAAACTCTGGTTGAGACACATTTATTCTGTTAATTTGATGTCTAGTTGAGGTGAAGCATTAACGAAACCTCTACTATGTGTCTTACAGAATTGTGTTAGTTCTCAAAATCTGTTTGATCGATTTTGATTGAACTTTGTTGTTTTCCATTAATTGCGATGAGGAATTCAAAAATATGATGAGGAAATGTAAAAAATAAGAATCCAAGACTATGTTTTTGATATAGCCTACAGAAGTGTTAAAGTGATAATGTCCGTGCTCTCTGATGAAACCGAGTGCACCTAATGGAAAATAGGTGCAAAAACCGAACAAAGCAGTCGATGGCAATTGCTTTGTTATTCAATCGCTTCTCCATGTTGTCAAGTGGAAGGATCGTTTCTCTCACAATCAGTAGGTACAAGGTAACTTTGTTTTTTGTTAATCTACAGCAATGCAACACTTGGGTGATCTGCCTAGGAGGAATGCCTTCCGAGAGGTCTTTTTAAGGGTAACTGGCTCCTATTCAGGCGTTACAGACATGGAGAAAACCTGGAAAACTCCACCTGATCAACCCATCCTGACAAGGTGAGAACCTGACGACCGAACTCCCAGTGTTCAGAGAACGGAACCGTTTGGCTACTGGTGGGCCTTCTTTTGCGACAGCAAATGCAGAGTTCACCTGTCCGCATCATCAGGTACAATTTCAAAATCATGCAAAAATGTCCGCATCATCAGGTATTAGATTTTACAAATACGTGAGCCGTTCACAGCCCGGCACACGTATTTGTAAAATTTGACTGACTCGTACAACATGGAATTCATATAACACGGAATTATCAACAGTGTTATAGAAGGGTCTACTGTAACCCCCCAAAAGTCGGCAAGCTCACACTGGTGTCATATAAGTGTAATTTTGAGTCCCCGATCTCCACCAGGTCGTTATATTAAAACATTCTGGTAGCATTATCTGAAGTGCAAAGGGCCACAATTATTACAAATTACTCTTTGGATTTTCAAAAAACAGATAACATTAGAATAAATGAATAATTCGACATCTGTAAATTTCATTTTTATAATTTCATTTATTAAAAAAAGCATTATTTTAACTTTAAAAAGTTAAAATAATCCTGTTTCTAATAAATACCTGTATTATTTTAATTTAATTTAAAGAACAAAATTTAAAGAAATCAAAGTTAAGATACTTGGGCTGTACTATAGATTACCACCTATGGAATTTCGGGACTTTGAGTATATATTTGAACTGAGGGGACCGAGAAGAATGGTACCCTACTTTTGAATCGGAGAAGAAAAATAAGAAAGTCATCATATTTACAATTTCTTGCCTTTCACAGTACTTTTTTTAATGGTTTGCAGACATTACCGCAAGATGGCGGCACTAGTAACTACGGTGTCGTCTGCTTAATTTTCTTTTTTCTATTTAGGTTAGTTATTTAATTTAATTTATTTAACTAAGTTAGGAATAACCTAAGTTAGTTAAGTTAAATAACTTAATCTAAGTTATTTATTTATTTAACTAGTTTGGTTTGCACATTTTCATCGCTAGGTGGCGTTACTTCCAATTACGATGTCGTCTGCTTAATTTTTTATTTCTTACGCAGCAATTTTGAAAATGAACTTCCTTAGGATACTTTGACACCACCAAAATGTCTGTCCGTCAATTGAAAAGGAAAAACCCAATCCGGGACGAAAAGTCAAGTCCAGTCAATTAAGTCGTAGCCGGATAAAACGTCACTTCTGGGTGACAAAGTCGTATTCGGATGGCAGAGTCCATATTCGGTGAAAAGTCGACATCGGTGGAAGATAACCTCGGCAGAAAATAGCTTTATTTTATGCAACAGGAGAAAAACCTCTTCCACCAAGGCTTCTTTCGCTTGACGCTTATTTCCACGATCACTTTCGACTCCTGTTCTACCTCGCGTGATCGACACTCCACCGTCCCTTCTGCAACTTCCGGATATCGTAGACCCAGATAGTTAACCAGAGAGGAGGCGCTATCGTTCGGAGTGATGACAACCACCCGTTTGACTCGCGCTGTCCGCTCTCCTCGACATCTTCGGAAGCATCCGAATCACTGGAAACGAGATGGAAGACGACGAGGCGCCTTCCTCCTTATCACCGTCTACCGACGTGCGCCACTTCGTCAATTCTTTGAAATTATCTATTCTGAAAAAGAAAGAAACGACTGTTATGAAAATACAACTCGTATTCGTTAATAAAACATTCGTTTTGTCTTAATTTCATGTCAATTGTAAGATTTCTAATAAAAAATTCATTTAAAGGAGCAAATTTCATATGGCATATGATGCGTATTTAAACTATACCAATGTAATATATTTGTTAGTTTCCATTTTGCTTTAACAATTCCATTAACGAAAATTAACAACGACAAGAGTGAAAAGTATGTCCCAAAATAAGCGGAAAGACCCAAGGACTGTATACTACAAGGATAGCCAGATCCCTATTCTACAATGTTAGCCAGGAATGCCAAGTTAGTGACGTCAGCACGAGTCCTGACCTCTCTGTTTACATAGAGCAGGGTGTGCACGTGTTTAGTTTTCGCTTTTAATATTCGTCCAATTTTGTGATTAACGAAGTGATTTATTTTAATATTTCTGTAATTGTTTTATTTGACTAAGTTTTTTATAAGGTAAGATGATTTAAATATAAGTCATTAAATATTTAAAGCTATATTTTTATGTTAGGTGAAGAACAAAATGC
>NW_019384437.1:144758-165323 GCF_000671375.1 Centruroides sculpturatus
GTTAAAAATTATTTTTTTATTTTGTACAAACAAAATAAATATATTGAAAAATATAAAAACAATAAAAAATTATACTTCAGATGTTAATTTAGTATCAAAAACGTAAAATATTTGAGTAGCCCAAGACATAGCCAAAGATTGAAGCGCTACAGCACTGGCGAAAATTTAAATTTGCCGACTGGAATTCTTTCGGATGATTGACTTTCGGAAAATCGACGCTCTACTGTAAATTTTAATCGCACGAACTGAAAAACCAACCGTTCGCAACAACAATAAACGATCGCTCGCAACAATAAAACTCTGACAATTTGTTAATACATAGAGTGTTATTGTTGCGTTGCCACGAAAGTTAAACATAGTGTATTGTAACCTAACCATCCGGCAAAATCGCTTCTCTGCCCAATTGATGCCGGATTATTGATGATCTAGCAGATAATCGACTAATTGATGTAACTGTTCATAAACTAACATAATTTAACTGACTTTTTGTATTCATTTTGTAAAAGACAGTTGGCATTGAAGAAATAGCATTCGATAAGAATCGCTTTGAATTAACAATTCACTTTGACAATTGTCAAAATTGTATTATTGACATTATTCGTTTATGTAACAGTTGAAAACTGATTGACGTGCGAGAAAACGCTCACGTCAATCAATTTTCGATTGTTTTCACTGTAATTTTTCTGTAAAATCAACAGTCAAATCGCGATTTAATACTTTTCGACGGCGCAGCGCGACGCACTGTATTGAGTTTCAAAAGACAAATAAATGAAATAAATTGCTACACAACTAGGCAATACAAGTGGATGATGAATAGCTTATTAACTTATTGTTTATAAATAGGTTAATTAAAGTTTTAATTATTTTTTTGCAAGAAACTTTCTGAAGTTATTTACTTATCAGGACAAGTTAGTTTAACTCATCAAAGATGAAAACCGAGATATTAAAAGACTCCAACCGTAATTACAACAACGAAAATTATCAAAATAATAGAAAATGCAAGACACATTACATTATGAACTTTAAAGAAAAACATTGCACAGAAGAAGAAACTTGTCTGATACACAAAACAACAATATACGCCTGGAAAGTATGCTTTACAAACTAGGTTTACTTCTTGTAGATAGGTTCATAGATTCAATGAGTTTCAATCGAGGATTCGATTTTAGTCTTCAGGAAACATTCTTCTTTTCTTAACTCACCGTTCAGATAAATATGCGAATCTCTTCGAGACAATGATGGCACCTGCACTTATAACAAGTAAACAACAATCTTATTGTCTAATTGCATAAATGCAAAATATTGTAATATTCAAATTAGATTGATAAAAAATACAACTTTGACAGATGTTTCTTACAATAGCAAATTCCAAATATCACTAACGATAAGAAGATCGGTCGTAGAAAACATACAATACACAAATTACGTATTGGTTACATGTTTTATTCTTAGTTATCAAATGATGTAATTTAAATACAAAGAGTTTAGATATGGATTCAGTTTCTGTTCCGTAGTTCAGTTAAAAAATATTTTGTTAAATACACCAAATGCACCAGATTTCTGCTGGTATTGGCATATTTTTATTCCTTATTATAATTTTCAATTCAACGAAAATACGCAGCTCTTCGCTTGCCCTTCGACATTTCCAGACGAATGACAACCCAGAACTTACCACGTAGAGGTGGCTGCGTCAGAGTTCCACCAAGAGTTAGAAAAAATGAAACTCCACACATGACTAACATCATTTGCCTAATTTCATTCCTCCTAACTCACACTATAAAAACTTCCGTATACTTCGAATTCAACTTTTCGAAACTTATATTATTACTCTACTATCTAAACTAATGGATGTAATATTACAACTAGTAATAATGAAAGACAAAAACATATAAAGATGTCAGGCTATAACAGAAACGCACCTTATGGCCACTGAACTATAATTTACTTTAAAGAAAACACCAAAAAAACTTGCCCTGAGCGGGCTTTGAAGAAGCGGGACACACACAGAGAACACTCTTCGTCCCCCGTCGGTGTTTTCTGTCTTCGGCCAAAGCGTTGACCTTAAGAATGCCAAAACGAACACACGGAAATCTTTTTTATAATCAACGTTGAATCAGGCTGTCAAGTATGATGTTTGTCTCGGGCACCAAAACATTTCTGTACTCTTTCGAGGAAGATACAATGGAGTTAAAAGTGCCGAAAATTTTGTCTTAACGAAATGGTATTAATTTAAATACAGCTATGTTAACCCTAAATGAAGCTATACTAGAATTAACGCAATTCGAGTTAGCGTAATTTTACTGTACATAAAAAAACGACATGTAAAATCAGCAGGTTATCTCTTAAACTTGTAACAAACGTATAGTATCTATTTATTACGGAGTTTTACATTTAAATAAATATTTCACTATAGATACCAAATTTTATATATTATCTGATAAATTAATTTAATTCAAAATTAATTTAATAGAATCACACGTGTTCAATTACACATTCTATCGCAAGTTGTGCCATTTTAATTTCTTATAAATCGAATGTAACAATTTACTTACATTACTAAAGATTACTTGATCACAATTCTCTCGAAATCCTCAGAAAAAAAAGGAGAATTTGGATAAAAATTTTTGCTTAAAAATGTCAATCTACAATAGAAAAAGAAACAATATATTGTAACAATTGATGACATATTGTTAAAATATATTTCTAAGAACGGGGAAGTCTGCCGTCTTCGACCCGCATTGTGTCTTCTTTCTTCGTCCTATGCGGGCTTTATTTGAAGCTGTTTTTTCTGTGAGAAAAAAAAAATTTATTTTGTCTGTATTATGAGGTAGTATACTTGTCGTTTGTAAATTTAGCATTGTTGGAGTGATTGGAAGAATGTTAGGCGAAATGTTTGCTTATAAGATCGTTGCTTTTTATTATGTGTAAAGAGAACGTTTTTTTGAGTATAACTTACAGTTTTCTCGTAAAGTTTATTTTTTCGATTTACAAAGATGGCTTCGTTCGTTGAACAAAATAGTTTTGAATACTTTTTAAATATTATTTTTCTTCAAGGAACTCTTGCAAAAGAGTACGTTTACATCTATTATCTTTAAATTTATCGTCGAACAGCGCGATTATAGTTAACTGTACAGATACGATGTTGTTTAGTCACTGCTGTAAGAGCAGATTTAAAAATCCTTCTTTGTATGCATAGTTTTTATAATTTAAAAAATATAATTTGTGGTCTGTCGATTGAAATTCAGCTAATGTTCGAATTTGAAAAACTACGTACAGTTGAACCTGTCTATACGGAATTTCACGAGAAAAAAAAAATGAATTTGAGATAAATTTGTTTCGAAATTTAGTGGTTCCACTGTACGGTATTTCATTAATATTATACAATAGTAAATACAGTACACACCTGCGTTACGTAAGTAAATAAAACATTTTCGACATATCTTAACGGAATTTGTCAATTGTTTCTAGTGGTTGACTTTAGTCTACTACTTCAAATGTTTTCTCGACTTCAATTTATGCTATCAAAATTTAGTGTTGAGCTGCGAGTTGAACTTCTATCTGTAATTTGGGTTATAAAGGTTGTGGTAGACAATTATTTTCGGAACGCGGAAAATATATTGAATTTAAGACTAAAATGCAGGGGGAAAAGTACAATTACGATAGAGACAAACATGTTTAAAATAGACAAGAAATAGACAATAATTTCTTTTGTATGAGAGAACCTTACCTTCTACGATCATGCCATTTCCTAACCTCAGTATGTAGGGTCTATATATAGTGTGTTCTTTTTGACATCGCCGGTATCATATTGTACCAGAAAAAGATTGTCGTCATAGTGCTGTGGTCTATACAGTGAAAACTGCTTAGGCGACCACCTGCATTCGACGGGCACATGTCAAAACGGACAAAACTTTCTGGCACCGAATAGTTTATCCATAGCGTCTTCGTATTAGTTACCTGTATTAAACGACCACTCGTGTAACGCGACCGCGGGCATAGATTTTTGGTCCGAAACAACATACAACACCTGTAATAAGCGACCACTTTCGCGAGTGCATCTGGTCTAAACTATTGTTCGAATCCATCTCAACAACGTTTTCCTATCCTAATATAATGAATTATTCTAAACTCTCGTTCGAACCCATCCCGGGCACTTCTCCCACCCTTGAAATTAGGTGCAGGTATTGATAAATTAGACTAGCAAGAAAGGAAATTCATTTCAGTCTGTTGGAAAATGTCCGAAAACGAAAGAAATGCGAAGTGCTGTCGTTAGAAGATCGTGTTAAAATTATCAGAGAAAGTGAAAACGGTTTATAACAACGGCAATTAGTGGCGAAGTTTAACTGAGAAAACGAAATTTATTTTACCGTACACCTACACTATTTTTCTTAGGGGTATAAAATATTGTACGGTTGACTGTAACGTAATAATCTTTATCTTAGTTATCGTTACTTTTGCCCGAGCAACGCCGGGCACACCTGCTAGTTAATTAATAATTTTTCTTGATGTATTTAAGAAAATATTAAATATTAAAAAATACAGTATTTTTAAAGTTAAAATAAGATTAAACTAACGAATACCAAAACTAAAGTGATGTAGAGATACGACGCGCTTGCATATCGATGACGTAATACACGTAACAGAGGAGCGAACGAAAACAACCGAATCGAATTAATTAAGTCCGAAAAAAGAAAGTGTGCGTTATAATCGAGAAAATGCGAGTATTGTATTAATCTTTAAAAATATTGGTATTAAATCTGTCTTATAAAATCACCACGACTCCCGTAAATCGAGTTATCCGATAAGAATAAAATACAATACCAATATAGCCCTATCGTTGAAAAAATTCGCTTATTTTTGCTCGGCTCGAGTTTTGCTTTTAGTAGAAATGACTAAAAAGTGCGCAAAATACGTACGGAAATACGTTATTACAGGACTACCTGTCTAAAAGACCATTTTTTGAAGGAACCGTGGGTGGTTGCCATAGACAGGTTTTACTGTATTTATCTTAATCGTCTGCATTCACATGGAATATAGGAGAAAGTGAAGATCATAAAGCTATCAAAGAGTAAAGGGCGAGCGGAAAAATAGGTTGGAGTTAAATGTACCGACAATTTCCACTTAAAGAGACCGTATTATAAGGATAAAACCTATCGCGTTGATTAAACTATAATGTACAATAATTAATAAAATAAATATATAAATTTAATATTTTTAATACAAAATATTCATAGAATTTAGTTAAACATTTAAAATTTATACATTAAATTCAACAAGTTTTAATCTCTATTCTATGCTGTAATTATTTTACTCATCTAAACGCTTCAGTGAAGAATAAGAGTTTTATTTTTTTTAAATTCATGTTCATGCTCTAAGGTTATGTTGTTATTTTTTAAAATAATAATTTCGAGGAACAACGGATTAGGCATTATGTAATTATATACATCCTCCCGAACAAGATTGGATTCAGTTTCTGTATCCTCCTTTAAGATCTCATGAATGAATCATGAGTGGCCTCCGGTATAGAACTATATTTAATAGAGATGCTTACCTTTAACGTTCCTTTCTTAAGATCCCATTTGAGACATATTCGTTCTTTAGATCATCTTCTTTCATCCACGTGATGGAAATATCACATACCTTTGAAAAATACCTGAAGTTATAAGTCCAACCCATCCAACTTTTCGTTATTCTTAGAGCTAAATGCTTTCAATAGCAAGAAGATAAATTGAAAATGCTATGGAATTTCGATAAAAATAGAATAATTTTAAATGTCTGTAACAAGTGAAAGTGTTTAAATTGCTCTTTAAATTAGTAAAAATAATTTTTCTGGCCCTCTTTTTTTATCGTTTAAATCACTTAGAAAATAGGCCAAAATTCTGCTTACAAGTTAACTTCTCCATTTGGATACTGTCCAAAAATGGTATAAAACAAATATAGAAACAGAAATCTTTTGATCTTTCAACATTTACAGATCAATAGTTTATAAAGTCACCTATTTTAAATTATAAAAATCTAGAATATAAACTTAAAATTATATATAGGCCTATATATTTGTTTTTTTTTTTTGCAATTAATATTTTATTACGGAACTGATTTAATTCTTGGTTATCGGACAGTTAAAATAATGTTTAATCACCTGATTCGGTGTTTATTCATGTGATACTTCCGAAAATTAACAAAAGAAGAGAATAAAATATACGTAAAAAAATTTATCCAGATTGTTTGTTCATTAAAGTAATTTTAATGAACTGAATCAGAAACGAGAGAAAAATAGTATATATTTATCACATGGTTTATTTTCATTATCACGAAGCAAATCACTTCCTTACTTCTTTTACAACTCAAAAGAAAAAAAAATTAATCAAGAATAAAAATAGAAAGAATTTTATTTTAAAAAATCTTAAATTCTAACGATAATCCTTGATTATCCGCAAAGTAAAAAAACACGCACGATTATTTTTTCGTATTTTTTTTAACTTTTATTTTGGAACAATTGTAAAAAAGTAAGAAAATAAACTTTCTCCAATAACAATTTAAGTTTAGAACAATTTTTTTTCGAGTTTTAAAACGTAAAAATCATCAAAAATCCTTAGAACTAAACCGAGATATCCAGTCATTCGTTTTGTGTTCATCTAGTGACAAAGAGACTGCCTCTCTTTCTCTTTCCACTTTTTCTTTTCCTAATGAGGGAAGATCAGTTGAGAGATTCTTTTGTTTGTAACGGTGAACGAATCGCTTGGAGCGGTAACAGTTCTTTTCCAACTTGTTCGCTATTAAGTACAAAATGTCGTGACATTCCTTTTCAGAGACGAATGCCAAGAAAACGATTCGTTTAGATGAGAAGCAGTTTTCTAGTAAAAGGGATGAACTGTAACGTTTAATTCGCCACCACATTTATCTCTTTGGATTGCTTTCTTCGTGTAAAATATCATTTCTAAAAATACTAAATTGTTTATAGAATTTAAACCAACTTTATAAACTGTATAATCTTAATATCCTTGATTTAATGTAGCTTAAACCTGATGAAACGACATGAGGGAGATTTTTTCATAAACTCAAACAAATAAGGGATAGATACCTGATAAGATATGAGGCATCTTTCCCTCGTTTGTTTTAGTTTATTTATGAACGATTTTGCATAGGATATGCAATCCTGTTAATATCCTTCAGGCGTATAACTCTTTTTAAAAAGTATTTTACTATTAATTTTTATTTTTATGTCTTTCTTTAGCACACAACTGTCCCAAAATCACAGTAATTTTAAAATAAAGTTAACAGAGAAAATGATTAGCTTAAGATAGAAGCATGAATAATTACAAAAACTTATTATTAGTTTTAAATCATAATGAAAAAAATGCAGCCTTATAAATTAAAATTTATATTATATTCTGTATATTATCTTATATTTTATAGGTTAATTTATTCCTGTCTGTTCTGTAAATATCCCCGTTTTATCTTAAAATTACCTTATTTATAATATATAATTCGAAAAAAAATATTTTTAGTTAATAATAAAAATATATTTAAGCATAAAAGGTCTTCAATATAAGAATGTGAAATCCAACCTTAAATTAATTAAACCTATTGGCTATCTTACCTTACTGGGGCAACTCTCCCAAATATATTTTTAACTTTATAATTATAAAAATAATTAATCTAAAATTTAAATGTATTTTTAAATTATCGACTTTAATATAAATTCTGAAAGTTTTAATATAACGATGATAAAAAAAATCATCGTTTCATTATTTATAATTATTTTAATATTGAATTTTGTTCATTATTTCTTAGCCATTATTTTATTATTTTATATAGACTTATATATATATATATATATATATTTTTCTCCGATCCTTTTCCATTTCTGACCAAGTAAATAAATATCTAGAAGTAATGAAGCCAATTTACTACATTCTTACGGATGTAACACAATAACTTCACTAATGATGTCATTATTGTTTGATGTCACTCTTGAATTTTTTTTATATCGATTCTTCTACTCTTAGAATTATTTTAGTAAATTTGTTTTTACTTTTTAATCTAAAAAAAAATTCAATAATTTCTTTCGGAAACTTTCATTTCGATCATTAACTACTTAAAAATTCAAATTAACAACATTTAAAATCACAACGAGATGTCGGATATTTTTTTTTAAAGTACAGTACATATTAACATTAAGCTACTTCAATTAATTACTTTTTGAATGGTCTCTTTAAGCGAACTGAAACGTCGTTCGAACCCAGAACCGCATGTTAAATAATCTTTAGATAAGTACATTTAATTTTATCCAAAAAAACTTTTTTTTTGTCTTTTTTTTGTTAGAGATTTAGGTGACTTGATGCAAGTGGTGACAGGCATCGCTCCAACACCTCCTGTACAACTTCGTGTTGTTAACTCAAGCGGATATGATGTCAGAGGAGTAGAATTGGGAGAACCACTTTACTTAAGAGTCGAAATGAAAGATGAAAGTAAGTAAATCGTCTACCTTTTTTTTTTTTTTTTTTTTAAATTCTGAATTGAACTTACACAGCATCCTTAATAAAAATAGCACGTATCTCTTAACTTTTGAGGGTCATTGCATTTTGAACTTTGACACTTTGACCCTAGCCGCTCTATCATAAAGAATCTCGAGTAAAATAATGACTTTAATCAATATCTGTCTATATTTGTGTCCACATAAAATGATAATTTTTAACCATAATAGTAATTTCTTCACATTTTTCAACTAGTCTAGTATTAAAGCTATACATTATAAATGAGCTATGAATAAAATATAGAATTATTCTACCTTAAAAATAATGCAATTTTCTTTATTTTAAATTATATTATTAATTACTTTCAGGTATTTTTGGTATTTTTGGAAGTGGACTTGTAGCTCGAAGTGGTCATGGAGCTGAAACTGTTCTTCTTTTAGATGATAGAGGGTAACTTTTTATATTTTTTCTACTCAAAAAACTGTAGATATAACTATATTTATTAAATTATTTTTTTTTATTATTTTTTATTTCAGATGTCCTATTGATCCGACAGTGTTTCCGTCATTAGAAAAATCCTTAGATAGCAAAACTCTAACCGCTCCGTTTCAAGCTTTTAAATTTGCTTCTGAAAGCACAATCAAGTTCCAAATGACTGTATCTTTCTGCTTGGATGTTTGTCCTCCCGTAAGTTTTATTTAAATAAGTTTATGGAGAAAAATTCTATCAATATGTTTAAAATTAATTTACAAAATTATTGAAATATAATAGTACTTTACAGAATTATTTACGTAAGTTTTCCGAATCTATTTTAAAATTAAATAAATTTTTAAATATTTAGTTACTATGTAATAATTTTTTCCGTGTTACGTAATTTATTTTCTCCGTTGTGACGTAATAAAAACGATTTATACTACGTTACGTCATAAAAGGCATTTTTTTCTGTTACGTAATAAAGGCACTTTCTCTCTCGTTTTTAACAAAAGGAATTTTTATGTATTACGTCATAAAGGTGATTTATTTTTTGTTACGTAATAAAAGGCTTTTCCTACTATTATTACGTAATAAAGGCAATTTTTTCTCGTGATACGCAGTAAAAGAAATTTTCTTATTGTTATCCAATAAAGACGACTTAGTATAAAAATTCATAATACAAAAAAAAATAAATAAATTCAAATTAATATTTATTAAGGAACAATACAGAAAAGAGAATAAATTAAAATTAATTATAAAAATATAAAATTTAAAAAGCTTATTAATAATCATGCAAAATCTTATTCCTTGAGGAATTAAACACGCTTCTTTCAGAGAGAATAATTTAAATACTGCAAAATAACTTGTAAATAGATTCATTTATTTTATTTATTTTTTTCTCTGTTCTCCATTCTTTACTTTCAAAGAAAAATATTTCTTGTACTTAGTTTCAAAAATTAAGCTGAAACTAAGGCGATTACATTATTTAAAAAAAATGAAATGAAAAAAGAAATAATATTCTATTTTTTATTTTATTGATTTTTATATTTGTTCTCAATAAATCGTTAATTGAAAAATTAAAATTTTCCTTTGTCTTAAGTGTAATTAATTAATAATAAAACAATTTCTGGAAGTAAAGTCTATTTTTTCTCCAGAAATTACAGAATTTTTTCTTCTATTTTCATAATTATATATTTAATTATCAGTAAAATTTGATTAATTACTTAAATAGAAATGTTTTTTTAATTAAAATAATAACAAAATCCTAATAAGATTTAATTTTAATTAAATTTTTATTGTGATTAATTGTTTCGATGCCTGAAAGAAATATACGATTTAAAGTGTTTCCAATAAGATTTGATAACGTTTTCCAGCCTTTTAGCTTGTTAAAAGACTCAAAAATATACTCTGTAATTCCCTATATCACTGGTTTGAAAGCAATAAAATAGCTGATGCCGAGGAAGAGTTTCAATTTTTCAACTATAACTAGAAAAAAAAAGACTTAAAATGAAACTGTTTTTATATATAATATTTATTATTTTTCTGTAAAAATATCTATAAATTTCCAAGACTACTCAAAACAGCAAATGAAATTAGTCAGAACTTTGTAGCAAGTGAATAATTAACGAGTTGCACCTCTATAAAACATGTCGTGGAAAGATGGTGCAAAGACTTAGCAATTTTTTTTCCCCTCTTAATTAACAATAATTACATATTTTAGAATTGTTTTATTGATTCTATAGATGTTAAATAAATAAATGAATTAATTAATTAATAAAAAATTACTGAGATTAAAGAATTCATTAAATATATTCGTCATTGATTTTATTATTATTTTTCTTTTGATTAAATTTATTTTCTTATATAGACGTAATGCTGTGTAATAAATCGAGTTTTTCAGGATAGGAAAAAAATAAAAGATAAAATATTACTTTGGTAGAAAAGGTAGAAGTTTTGAATAACATAAATCTTTGATCTCGTGTTGGCACAAACCATTAGTTTTAGTTTGGTTTAAAAATAACATTTTTAAAGTTTGACTCCAAGTTAACAATGTAAAAGAATTTAAATTTATAATCATAATTAAAAATGTTATTAATTAGAATAATAATAGTAAAAAAAACTTTTAAAATTTATGAAACTATCAACCATTTTCCCCCCTTCTTTGTTATAATTGTGTAATTTTCAGTCTGCAGAAAAATGAATTCGTGAATTGCCTTGCCATATAATTTTAGAAAAAAATTCAGAATTGCATCTTATGATTATGATTTTTTCTAGTCCATATTTAAATGGCGAATAGCATTTTTACTTCGAAGAAATGACTATAATTCAAAACAGAAACCTTTCTTATAAAAAGGTATCGATCTTTCTGAATACAGTATGCGGAATATCTATATTTATAACACGTTTTTTTGCATCTAAATTTTTCGGGATGCAAAAGTTGTTAAAATTTATTATAAGGAAACAAAATCGTAACTTGATCTTTGAATACTAAAGGATATTCTACTAACTCTACAATTTTATTTATTTATTTTCAATTATATAAAATCGTTTAATATTAACTGTGTATATTAACGTTACACAAGCATATATGCAAGTAGAAACTGTTGAAGTTTCAATAAATATTTATTAAAATTAATTAATTTATTATTATATTTAACAAGAGATGGTAGCCTGGAGGCTTGCCTCCTGCCAAATTGTTTAGTAATTAGTTAGCCTTATTACTCGATAAAGAATTCGGTTGTTTGTTTGGTATTTGTAAATATAGGTCGTCTTCTGTGGTATATTCAAGATAGTAAGCATAAATATTTTAACTGAAATCGTTTGCAGATACACGTTTTTGAAAGAAATAAAATATGCAGATGCGCCTACTTCACAATTTTAATGGCTCAATTAATTATCGTTAATTGTGTTTAATAATTTAAATATATCGCAGAGAACGATTTATATGCATGTAAATTATTTAATTTCGTTTTCTCTACTATTTCCCAATATATTTAGACCTAATTTATAATTCATTTAACATAAAACAGTAGTTATTACATTCGTTACTTATAGAAATTGTATTCTGGCACTTATTAGTCTGGATCCTTAGTTATTTCTTAATCTTGATATGGCATTTCTTAATCCCATATTGATTAGAAATTTGACAGTTAGATATTGATTTTCAAATATCTGCTTATTCTTAAATAATTCACATTTGAATTAAAACGAGCAATACTCATTCTGATAGACAATGAAGCCAGTAATATTTTTATATTTTTACAGAAGATAATAAATCAAATTATATTAATTTTTCAAATACAATGAAAAGTTTTCCATTCCTCACAAGTATATTTTTCTTATTTACGTTTCCGCATCAATGAAACTTGATTTAACACTGAAGGCGAGGTGCGTGTCAAGTGTGTCATCTTCTAGTTGAATGATGAAATCCTCATAAAAGACCGCTCCTTTCATCTAAAATGTTCTGCTGCATCCGCATCTTGTAAAATTTGAAGGGAAGATCTGTTAAAGAAAGATTCTGTAAACGGTGTTGTTAAAATTCCTAAGTTAATGCTGACTCTTGGGATCGAATTGTTTGGATTTGGTAGAAACACTTCTCTTACTCTATCGACTCGCTATTCAAATGATTGTTGGAACGGCGGGGGTTCTTATCTTTACAGATAAATCATTCATTCACAAGTTGTCATATCAACTGCTGTTTGTGTTAAAGGTAAGCCTTTCTCAATATTGTTATCAACAATATGTACAGTACAGTACAGCGAAATCTTTGTTATGAGGAACAATTTCATCTTTCAAGATTATGACAATTCATTGAGCTTTGGATAATAGCACATTTATTTTTATAGGAAAATGTTTATATTATTGTGTAGAATATTTGTTTTATGTAATATTTTGATATTTCATTATTATATACATCAATATATTGAAAATTTCAAGAAATAATAAAAAATTATAATTTGTGAAAGATATCAATTATGGAAGAAATTTTAAACTTTAATTCTGAATTGTGGTACGGAAATCAAAGCAATTACGAATGATTATCAACAATTGAATATTGATAATAAAATATCTAAAGTAGACTTTTATCTTACGAAATGTATAGGCTATATCTGAAATAAACTGTTATGAAAATATAAATAATAATTTTAAAATATTGATAGAAGAGAAACAATTTACAAACTTTTAAGAATATAGGCAGTCATTTGCTTAATAATAAAGATAAAATACCTATTCTATTTTAATGGAGATTGATTACGTATATTATTATTTTTGAAAATGATTGGTTAAGAAAATAGAAAGAGACAAAGTAGGCGTATCTATCTATTTATTCAATTTCATAGATTTTATTATTCATAATTAGCGTAGAATTTTCTATTTTTCTAATAATTCGGATGCAAGTTAAATATTATAATTGAATAAATTATAATTTAAAATTATAACTATTGAAATTTTATATTAATTCAAAAGTTTCATATTTCATGAAATTATAAGACTAGTGAAATCTTAATATACAATAATAAATATTTAAATAAAATATAAATAAGTAAGTATACAAATGTAAGTATACAAATAGTTATAATGATGTTTATAACTGCGGGCTATACGATTTTCAAATGTAATTTTAATAATAATTAATATAGATATTAAAAATATTTGAATAGTAAAATTAATTATGTTAAAGCAATTTTTGGAAATATTGTTTTACACAAGTAATTACAAATTTTATTTTAATGATAATGAATCTAAACTAGTGCTGCCATCTGTTGATTTTAATATAATTTCGGAATAATTTTTAAATTTAAAAAAATCATCCTTGAATAATATAAAACTTTTATAAATATTATTTTGTTCATAATTTTAATATCAAGCCATTTAAACAACGGGTTAAACTTTTTTTTGTTTGTTTATTTTACTTGATTATTCTTTGTAAAAATCAATTATTTTTATCAGATAGGTTAGGAGAAATCTGGGCTTTGTTACAGGAAGGGCTTTGTTACATCCCCTTTTGACGTCTGACAGTTTAGGGTAGCGTTAACGAAGATTTATAATTTGGAAACGTCTTAAACGTGTCCCTTCTTTTATCTCTTCTGACTGGAATTGAAACTCCTTGCTTCTTCCAATTAGCAAGATATCCACAAATTAGTGGCGACTTTAGCTTTAAATTAACTAAATTAGACAAGAGAGATGTTAGTTCCGTTAAGAGTTTTCCTGATATTAAAAGACATATTTTACAAAAGAATATTGTTTTAAAAGAGAGTTATTGTTTTTTACATATAAAATGCATTAATTAATATCTTTAATAATTATAATTTTCTAATTCTCTTCTCCCTCTTAAAAAAGCAATAAATTGCTTTTTATACGATCGTATGTCCTGGTCTTAAACTTAGTCCCCACTTACCTCATAATGTCTTCACTCTAGCGTACAGACCATTAAGCTTGTGTCCTCGACTCGAAGGCCATTATGCACTCAACCTACAACTAAAGAGAGTTATATCTTCCCCCTAACAAACTAAAGAGACCTTCTATAATGTCTTCACTTTAGCTTTCTGAAGGGAGCTATTATACCTTGACCTTTTGATAGAATAGCTTTATAACGAAACAAAAGTTCAACTTTCTAAGTGTTAAATTTGGTCCTCTTAAAATTCAACATAAACATAATTAAATGGGCGATTTAGAGAAAAACTAATAAATCATTAATATTAGATTTTAATGATTCGTTGGTCATTTTCTAAATCACTCTACAAATTTTGGAAAATAATAATGAGAGAAATTTAAATATATTTACAAATCACTTAAAGTATAAACATAACCAGTCATTAATTAAATTTTTGAGATTTTCCTTCTTAAAAATGCATATTTTTTAAATGAACATTTAAAACCTTTCTCATAGCATTTCTTCACACTAATAAGTACATATTCTGAATATAATCCTTTAAATAATTATATAAATTCAACTAAAAAAGAATTATCTTCTTTCTAAAAACTCAAAAAATATAGACATATATAATATCTTCAGTTTAAAATTGTGAAAATATTCTTTTATCTGATCTAATCATTGAATGCCTACAAAGAAAAGTGTTCAACCGTTAAATTAATGTATAGAAAAACAAAGCTATTATTATTTAAACAAATTATATTTAATGTTTGTAGGTGGATTGCGAAAGAGAAGAAGCCGATAATGCGATTTCTCAATCTTATGGCAGAAGAAGACGTTCTTCCTCTTCAGTAGCTGATACCAGATCATTAGAGCTACAGTCTGGTGACGTAATTATTGACATAACGACAGAGAGCGATATGTTTGTGGTAAATAACCTGAAATCCAGTCAGACAGCGAATGATCGTGGGAAAATGGCCCAGAGTGCGTCTGGTAGGTTAAAAGAAGGTTGCAATTCATATTTAATCAATACGTAGTCTCCGAGTCTATAAATGTATAACAATACCAACAAATTTTCTGTTTTTTTAAATAAAAAAGTACAAACCTTCTAAAAAATAATTACAAATATTTTTAATAATTTAAAATATTTCAATATAATATTTTATTCATTTATATATTCCTTTTTTCAATCCCGCATTAAGAATTTTTCACTGTCTTGAAATTTTTATTTAAAAAAAGAAAAATATATGAAATAAAATAATTTTTTTGTATATTTTGAAAAAATATTTTTAGAATGGATGACTTAAAATGTATATATTTAAATTTTTATCCAGAAAATTCTTATTTATCGAACGAATTTTTGCAATAAATGGAAACATATTGAAACGAATTCGACTTTGAGTCTATCTCTCATTTATCATTATTTGTCTGCGAGAACTGCTATTTTGTACAGACCTCTTATTTCTCATCTTTTCTTTCTTTTCTTTCTTTTTTTTCCAGTATTATATATGTATATAACAACTTGTATATTACCAAAGATTTTACTGTTTAT
Source organism: Centruroides sculpturatus (assembly GCF_000671375.1). Lineage (NCBI taxonomy): Eukaryota > Metazoa > Arthropoda > Arachnida > Scorpiones > Buthidae > Centruroides > Centruroides sculpturatus. Next base: position 160,636 of record NW_019384437.1, read on the forward strand.
CGGAGTGTGACTGGTTTCTCTATAAAAGATTTCTTTTGTGAATATTGTGCTTCAGTTTGCATTCGAATACTTTCGCTTGACAGTATTCCGATATCCTTCCATCTCTTCTTTCATTTATCATTCCTGTTTCGGGAGCGAATTTTGTACTTGATACGTTTCTATTTCTGAATTCTGTAGCAGATACTTTTCAATTCCTGTTTTAGCAAAAATTCTGAATAAAAAAAAATCCTTTTAATGATTTATTATTCTAAATTTTAAATTGTTAAAGTTTACAAACTTTTTTATCTTTCTGTAGCTTTCTTTTTGTAAATAAGACTTTAATCACTACAGAATCTATGTTAAAGAGGATTTTAGTAAATTTTTCTTATATCTCGTCTCACTTCATTTCATGTGAGAAAAATTTTATTTTACTTTTTCCTCCTTTCGTTTCACTTCGAGTCTTATATATTTATTATAATACTTTTAAATTTTAAACAAATTTAAAAATATATAATTTATATTCTAATTAAGATTTTATTATTAATTTATGCGAAGTGTTCGAAAAGATAAGAAATGTCGGTAAATTAAATCTGCTGTTTAAAAGAAAAATTTATTAAATTAACAACATATCATTAGAAAAAAAAAAAGAGATATTGCAACAAGAATAGACAATTTCCCAAAGGCAATTAATGAATTTTATACGCTAAATCCCTCGAATACATTAACTGTAATTATTATATTTTCAAAATTATTTAATCCTCGAAATAATAAATAATAAATTGCATTTCCATTAATAAAACATTAACATTTAAATTATGAATGTACTTTTTAAAATTTATTTATCGGTGTAGATACTTAAATATTATAACAGGATTTTTTTAAAGGGAGAACTTTTCACAAAAGGTATTGTTTACGATTGAAAGAAAAGTTTCTTTCTTTTTTTTTTAAATTCAAGCACTCAGTTGGTTCCATTCCTCAACCATCCACAACGATTTACTCTATTTCTGCAGAGAGTGATGGATGCCCGCATCGTCCTTCTTCCATTCTTTTCTCTTTCGGAACTTTTAAATAAAATTCTCTCTTTCGTTCAAATGTTTCCCCGTCCAGTACCGATGGTCCCTCCCCTCAGTGGAGAGAAATGACAGCTTGCAATGACGTAAGAGTTGCCTAGCAACTAAAGTTTTCTAGCGTTGAATCCAAATAAAAAAAAATCATTTCAAAAATACTTTTTTTTTCTATTTATCTTTCATTGGAATTAAGTTAAAACAACCATATCTTATTCTCGAACCAGTTTCGTTGATCTTTCAGATTACAGACGAATGGTGGTAGGTTTTCGTGACGTACATATTAACGTAATTTAAATGAGAAACCTTTCTGTTTATTGGTCAATTTAAATATTAAATTTATTGCTATTGGTTAATTTAAAACATTTACAATAAAACAAATTGGATGTTATCAATGTTCTAAAATAGTTAAAGCTTTCTTATTATTATTATCATTTCGTAAATAAAACGACAAATCTTCTGTTTATTAGTCAATTTAAATTTAAAATGTATTGCTATAGGTTAATTTTAAATGCAGAATTTATTATTATTGGATAATTTGAATGTTTACGTCACTATAAATTTGAAAACATCACTATAACTTATCATAAATTCTAGACTATAAATATGGGTTTGAGTTTGTTTTTTTATTAGAATAATTTAGTAATTGTGTAGAATTTAAGGAATATTTGAATTTTAAGTTATAATATTAAGTAATTTATATATAAATATATTTTAATTTTTTCCTTTTTAGTGGAAGCAACTCACTTGAAAAGAAAAGATAACGCATTATGCATGACTAAACCAGTTCTCATCGCCATTGTGATAACTGTTACAGGAATTCAAGTTGCAATGTTAGCTGCTTGTATTTTATTGGTAGCATGCCGACGTAAACCAGTTGGATATCCAAGTATGCCAAGCCATAGTAGTAGTCGAGCTTCTATTTCTAGTAGGACAAGGCTATTTCCACAATCTTAAAATCACATAAGTGTGCCCCAAGAGATGGACACACCTTTGCTCAGCCAATCAGAAAGTTGCCAATCAGTCTCCTGTCCACCGAGATAGGGTGTGGATCATTTCCTTTTTTTTATTTTTTTTATTTTTTTCATTTTTATGGACTTGTCCTCGAAAGTCAGAGGATTTTTTTTTATAATTTAGGTTATACAAAATGTGGGTTTTATCTATGGACGGATTTTAAAAATTTGTAAAGCAATTNATTAATAAAACATTAACATTTAAATTATGAATGTACTTTTTAAAATTTATTTATCGGTGTAGATACTTAAATATTATAACAGGATTTTTTTAAAGGGAGAACTTTTCACAAAAGGTATTGTTTACGATTGAAAGAAAAGTTTCTTTCTTTTTTTTTTAAATTCAAGCACTCAGTTGGTTCCATTCCTCAACCATCCACAACGATTTACTCTATTTCTGCAGAGAGTGATGGATGCCCGCATCGTCCTTCTTCCATTCTTTTCTCTTTCGGAACTTTTAAATAAAATTCTCTCTTTCGTTCAAATGTTTCCCCGTCCAGTACCGATGGTCCCTCCCCTCAGTGGAGAGAAATGACAGCTTGCAATGACGTAAGAGTTGCCTAGCAACTAAAGTTTTCTAGCGTTGAATCCAAATAAAAAAAAATCATTTCAAAAATACTTTTTTTTTCTATTTATCTTTCATTGGAATTAAGTTAAAACAACCATATCTTATTCTCGAACCAGTTTCGTTGATCTTTCAGATTACAGACGAATGGTGGTAGGTTTTCGTGACGTACATATTAACGTAATTTAAATGAGAAACCTTTCTGTTTATTGGTCAATTTAAATATTAAATTTATTGCTATTGGTTAATTTAAAACATTTACAATAAAACAAATTGGATGTTATCAATGTTCTAAAATAGTTAAAGCTTTCTTATTATTATTATCATTTCGTAAATAAAACGACAAATCTTCTGTTTATTAGTCAATTTAAATTTAAAATGTATTGCTATAGGTTAATTTTAAATGCAGAATTTATTATTATTGGATAATTTGAATGTTTACGTCACTATAAATTTGAAAACATCACTATAACTTATCATAAATTCTAGACTATAAATATGGGTTTGAGTTTGTTTTTTTATTAGAATAATTTAGTAATTGTGTAGAATTTAAGGAATATTTGAATTTTAAGTTATAATATTAAGTAATTTATATATAAATATATTTTAATTTTTTCCTTTTTAGTGGAAGCAACTCACTTGAAAAGAAAAGATAACGCATTATGCATGACTAAACCAGTTCTCATCGCCATTGTGATAACTGTTACAGGAATTCAAGTTGCAATGTTAGCTGCTTGTATTTTATTGGTAGCATGCCGACGTAAACCAGTTGGATATCCAAGTATGCCAAGCCATAGTAGTAGTCGAGCTTCTATTTCTAGTAGGACAAGGCTATTTCCACAATCTTAAAATCACATAAGTGTGCCCCAAGAGATGGACACACCTTTGCTCAGCCAATCAGAAAGTTGCCAATCAGTCTCCTGTCCACCGAGATAGGGTGTGGATCATTTCCTTTTTTTTATTTTTTTTATTTTTTTCATTTTTATGGACTTGTCCTCGAAAGTCAGAGGATTTTTTTTTATAATTTAGGTTATACAAAATGTGGGTTTTATCTATGGACGGATTTTAAAAATTTGTAAAGCAATTTTTCGCTTCTTTTAATTACTTATTTAATACATATTTGTGAAAATAATTCTAATTAAGATCATCTTTAAAATATGTTATTGAGATTTTCAACATGATCTTTATTTAGAATCACTTTTATAAATATATTCGAAGTTAATATATTTAGACAAATTTTAACTTAAATTTGAAAAAAATCATTCGAAAATTATAAAATTGAAAAAAATATATATATGTAATTAATTAATATTAAAATTTTATAATTTAAATATATTCAAAAAAGAAAAAAAACCTGTAAAATTTACAAAAGTTACACAGTTTCTTTCCTCCATCAGTGTTCATTAATGTAATAAATCATCTTTAATCTGATAAAATTATGGATTTACTTCAATCGGAAGAAGAGAAAAAAATTTTAAATAATGAATAATTTAATTAATATTTTTAGAGTACAGAATTACTTTCTTCTTCCATCAAGAGAAAATAATTTCCTTTTTTTTAAGAAAAAAAAGAATCTAATAAAAATGTAAATACTTTAATTGGAGTGTAGTAGCTTCTAAGTTCGATTCTCCTTTTTAAGAGTGTCTTAAGATTTAATCTATAGTAAATGGATATAAAAATACGTTTTTTTGGAAAAATTATGATTACTGTTTCGAGAATGCCTGTTGTACGATTTAAATAATAAAAAAAATTTTATTAAAAAGCGAAAAAATGTAGGTAAATTGTCCAATAAAGACAATTATAATTGGTTTGTTTTCTTTAATGCAATGTTTATGCAATATTTATGCAATTAAAAAAAATCATGAATTCCACAATTTTAAATCGATTCTAGAATTTAACTTTTTTTCCTCCTTTAATTAATTTCTTAAGTTAATTCTTAAATTAATTCCATGGCTTAATTTCTTAGAAATTAAATTTTATGTATTAAATTTTTAAAATTAATTCGTATTCGTTCATTTTATAAAATATATTTTTATTAATTCAATTATTTAATTTTTTTATTAATTT